>NC_060198.1:22483361-22783361 GCF_021184085.1 Oncorhynchus gorbuscha | reverse complement strand
TTCTACTTGTAACCAAAAGGGTTATACCTGGAACCAAAAAGGGTTCCTCAAAGGGTTCTCCTTTGGGGATTGGGACAGCCAAATAACCCTTTTAGGTTCTAGATAGCTCCTTTTTTTCTAAGAGTGTATAAATCAAATCAAATTGATTTATATAGCCCTTCGTACATCAGCTGATATCTCAAAGTGCTGTACAGAAACCCAGCCTATAAGCACGGATCATCAATTCTCAACCTTTCGCTGATGTTGCTCAGCACATTAATTTATTTATTGGCCAATAGTAGAGGTTGGGAAATATCGTCACATCTGAAATTACAATTATATAGACTCATAGTGTATGTGTAGAAACTGTTAAGCCTAACCTGTGAATAACAATAAGATATTTTTGCGGCTCTTTCTCACAGAGAAATCATTGAAAGACTTGAGGTTTAGATTGTGTGTGAGTGTCAGACAGATATTGTGTAGGAGGAAAACATCAGTGCTAGCTAACACACTAGTGGGCACTTAGTGGATCACTGCTCTGACACACCTGGGTCTTCTCACGGCCTGTTAGAGTCCATGGACAGCACTGCCAATGCTGCTTTCATTTCTCAGATGTTCTGGGAGAGAGAGGGAGAGCGAGAGACAGAAAGAGGTAGGGAGAGCGAGGGAGAGAGAGCTATCGAGAGTCACAAAGCAGGAAGAGGATGGGCAGTGGTTTGGCCACTCTAGGAATTTCTCTCAGTTCATTTGATCTCAGTTAATTTGTTTAGTTGTTTATGGCGCTGCTGGGAGTCAGTGAGAGGGAATTGACAGAACGTTGTTTATGTTTATTCTGGCTTGTCCTGCATCAGCCAAAAAGAAGAACTGGTCCATTGCCACTTAGTGAGTGTGTGTCTGTGTGAGTGTATGTATCTGCGTGTGTGAGTGTGTTTATCTGTGTGTGTGTGCGTCTGTGTGCGTGCATGCGCATGAGTGAGAGAACAAGAATAAGATAAAGAAAATGCAGCAAATGTTTACAAACAATGAAGGCCTTTATCCTCTTTGGGCTAGGGGGCAGTATTCGGAAGTTCGGATGACTGACGTGCCCAAAGTAAACTGCCTGTTACTCAGGCCCAGAAGCTAGGACATGCATATACAGTGGGGCAAAAAAGTATTGTCAGCCACCAATTGTGCAAGTTCTCTTACTTAAAAAGATGAGAGGCCTGTCATTTTCATCATAGGCACACTTCAACTATGACAGACAAAATGAGATTTTTTTTCTCCAGAAAATCACATTGTAGGATTTGTTATGAATTTATTTGCAAATTATGGTGGAACATAAGTATTTGGTCACCTACTAACAAGCAAGATTTCTGGCTCTCACAGACCTGTAAATTCTTCTTTAAGAGGCTCCTCTGTCCTCCACTCGTTACCTGTATTAATGGCACTTGTTTGAACTTGTTATCAGTATAAAAGACACCTGTCCACAACCTCAAACAGTCACACTCCAAACTCCACTATGGCCAAGACCAAAGAGCTGTCAAAGGACACCAGAATCAAAATTGTAGACCTGCACCAGGCTGGGAAGACTGAATCTACAATAGGTAAGCAGCTTGGTTTGAAGAAATCAACTGTGGGAGCAATTATTAGGAAATGGAAGACATACAAGACCACTGATAATCTCCCTCGATCTGGGGCTCCACGCAAGATCTCACCCCGTGGGGTCAAAATGCACTCTGGACATGCGTTGGTAGTACCAAACTCACTAAAACAGTCAGTGTCACATCCTGATCTGTTTCACCTGTCTTTGTGCTTGTCTCCACCCCCTTCAGGTGTCGCCCATCTTCCTATTATCCCCTGTGTAGTTATAGCTGTGTTCTCTATTTGTCTGTTGCCAGTTTGTCTTGTCAGGTCTTACCAACGTGTTTTCCCATCTTCCTTGTTCTCAAGTTCTGTTTCCTAGTTCTGACTATTCTGCCTGCCGTCCTGTACCTGCCTGACTCTGACCTAATTACGGAACCTCTGCCTGTCCTCGACCAGCCCTTTGCCTGCCCTGTGTTTACAGCAAATCATCTAAGGACTATACTATCCGCCTCCTGTGTCTGTATGTGGGTCATATAGTCAAGTCACTAATGGCCTTGTGCTCAGCATTCTATTGTCTCTCTAACCACTCCAACATCAATGCAAATTAAATTGAAAATCACATCAAAACACTTGTATCATGCTTTTAAAACTCACCTCACTGTGATCTATCATTTTGAAGAAATGGTTGAAACTGAGTGGAAAACATGGTCACTGTGGATAGTGTTTCAAAGCTAAACACAACGAAATGGACAGAGCTTTCCAAGGTGATGATTAATTCAAAACACCCATACTTATATTAGAGATTATACATAGGCATAAGCCTATATGAGCCATCCATAAGAATCACATCTTCTGCAAGTTCAAATTTAAGCAGTGAAACTGTTTGTTCAATTGCTGTTTCTCTGAAATGCATGCTGGGCATTAGACAGGTGCACAAATATTGAATTGTATTCACACTTATAGTCGCCTCATCAAACGAATTATTCACTCTTTATTTGAGCACCTTCCAACAACACTGTGTGAACAATTCGATAATTGCAGCAACAGCATGATATGTTGGAATTTGGAAAGCCAGCTTGGACGCTCTGTGCTACGCACAATGCTGAGCTGACACCTTCAGTACATTCAACTGTGGAGGCACTTAAACTATACAAATAACATCCCTATCACCACAAACACAATACAGGACATTCCGCGCTACGGTAGCGACAAAACAACACCTGTTGGGGAACTGCCTTACCTCATTTGCACTCACTGTATATAGACTTTTTGTTTTCTTTTGTTCTACTGTATTATTGACTGTATGTTTTGTTTATTCCATGTGTAACTCTGTGTTGTTGTACGTGTCAAATTGCTATGCTTTATCTTGACCAGGTCGCAGTTGCAAATGAGAACTTGTTCTCAACTAGCCTACCTGGTTAAATAAAGGTCAAATAAAAAAATTATGATCAGTTATGATCAGTGAAATACATAAATATATTCAATAAAACATTGCCATGTGTGTGGTTGTGTGTGTGTGTGCGCGTAATTTTAGAATATTCTACGCCGTAAGAAAAGAGTAGGCAAACCCCACCCATTCAGTCATTACTGGAGTGAGTTTGTACTGTTGATGCTCAAATTGAGATGGAGGCCTGTCTGGTGTTTTGAATATACTGCTAATCTTACTTACAGACGGAATCCCACGGCTTTGTTGCAGACAGACAGTAGCTCATTACTCACTGATACACCAGAGGATGAGCTCATTGGCAAACACTGGGGGCTTGTAAGCCCTGAGCATGCAGGCTAAGTAGCAGCAGAGGGTGTTTACAGAGTGACTGTTTTCCAGACATATATCGATTGATCCCTTTGACCCTTTCTTCCCAGTGATTATCCCTTTCGACCCTCCACATCCACCCTTCCCTTGCCACCTCTGTCCCTTCCGCATCCACTCAATAGCCAACCTACAACTCGATTCAAGTGAGTTTGGAGGACAGGACTCTGGAGAGCTGCACAGCGCTCTCACAAGAGACACTCTGAAAGTGGAAACACATTGGCTTTCATAGCAATCTTCTCCCAGACTCGATTTATAGTGACCAAAAGAGCCTTGGCTCGGAAAGGACTGCCGATTAAATTGCTGAGCTTGAATGGAGGCCGTTTAAATAGAATACCCTCTGTTAATGAAAGAGTCGGAGACACTGTAATCTAGCCCTAAAACATTAAGGTAGTACAGGACAAGAGTGAACATGTGTGAAAGCCATCAAATCTAAGAAAAAGAGGATTATAAAACACTTAAAATGGGGAGTGAAAGTCATTGAATCAATTCCTGAAAAGACGCTTTAGCGTTTTATGCTCGGGACTCGGGGAGCAACGCCTGCAATCTTGCTGGTCGATTAAGTGAACGAATCTAATGGGCTTGTGGTAATAGCATATGAAAACGATAACTTTTTTGAAAGCCTACCACCTTTGCGCGACAAATCAGACTAAAAGCAGCAGGGTCCCTCAAGGAGGATTTCAATAGATAACCTCTGCCTGCCTGCACAGCTACACTAGGCTACAGCCTCTTAGGTTACATAACACTGTCATGCTAGCATCTGTGATACACATCACTAATTTGTATTGCATAACACCTTAATGCTGTTGCTCTTCTGTGATAAAGCACATCAATAACAAGGAGAAGCTGACATGGTATATATTTTTTGAATGATAAAGAGACAGAGAGAGTAGATTAGAACTGCTGAGGTGCATTATCATATATCAGGAAGTGCACAGTAGACAACTTTTGTTATTTGAATAGAGGAAAATTAAGTGTAGTGGCTGATCTTGATTTGAGTCAATAGACTGTTCAACACTTCCGATTTTGTTAACTTGCTACAGTGTTTGCAGTATGTTTATATGTATGTATATGCGTCCAGTCTAGACAGAATGAATTTCACACTTTCAAAAGTATTAAAATGTTAACATTAGACAGTGTTTCTGTAACCCTATACAGAGAAGAAAATTAACACTGGCTGTGTGAAACTCACAATAGACTGGAGTGAACTCATTTGTATTTCACTCTACAGTGGAGTGAAATATAATGTAATGGTGTAAAGCCTATTATGCATATTTCCCGGGGGCTATTTTCTTTGAGTGAATTATAGAGTTACCACCCATGACTGTATTTGTTAGTGACACAGACATGGTTGTTGAATTATTTCCCTTAAAAGGCCTATGGCATTCACTAGGTGAGTTCCTAGGCGAATGTTATTATTAAAATGAAACTATGACTATATACATTGCATATATCATAAGGCCTTACTTTGATGGCATAGTTTTATTCTAACTTAGTTGATTAAAATACTGTTTTGCAATGAAGGTCTACAGTAGCCTCAACAACACTCTGTAGGTTAGCACCATGGTGTAGCCGGAGGACAGCTAGCACAACACAACACTGGAACTCTTCCAAGTCAAGGTAAGCATTTGGTTTTATTAATTTATTGCCATCTGGGCCAACCAGTGTAACTGCTTACTGACTATACACTGTAACGTTACTGCATGATTGTAGCAGGTTTACTAATGCATTCATTCTATTAGCTATGTTGACTTGGATGTTACTTTAGCTAATATGGGGACAGTGATGTAGGCTGTGTGTAGCGGTTTTGATATGGTTTGGCTTGGATTTTTTCTCCACCTTGTCACATACAGGTGGTGTTGTTCAATTAAGTCCACAAACAAAGAGGAAAGGTGAGAGGAAAAGAGTGTATAGAGGCTAGAATGAATACAACATGGCTGTTATGAAAGTGAACTGTGTTTATGCGTGAATAGGGCTGTATTCATTCCGCCAATTCTGTTGAAAAAAGTTTCTTAAACGAAAGCAAACGAAACAGGGATAAAAATACCTGAATTTGTCCAATAGAAACTCTCATTTGCAACTGTTGGACTAATGATTACACCCTAGATAAGCTAGATGCAGGCAAGCGTGTGCAAGGCGGTTTTAAATGTGTCACTGTGTAAGGTTTCTCGTCCTCCTCTTCTGAGGAAGAGTAGCAAGAAGGATTGGAGGACCAATGCGCAGCGTGGTAAGTGTCCATAATGTTTTTTAATAAAGACAATAGAACACTCGAACAAAACAACAAACGATGACGTGAATATACAAAACCGAAAACAGTACCGTGTGGACCAAACACTCACATGGAAAACAAACACCCACAACCCAAAAGTGAAACCCAGGCTACCTAAGTATGATTCTCAATCAAGGACAACAATTAACAGCTGCCTCTGATTGAGAACCATACTAGGCCGAACTCAAAAACCAACATAGAAAAACAAAGACTGCCCACCCAACTCACGCCCTGACCATACTAAAACAAAGATATAATAACAGAACTAAGGTCAGAACGTTACACATTGTCATCTAAAAATGTCCTCTCAACTATATTGTAAACTTTCATTCATAGGCTACGTTGTAGCAACATCATGATGGGTATAAGGAAAATTTGAGTATCACGAAGTAGACCAAACCTATTGATGTTCGATTGAACTGGGTGAATGGAATATGAACGACAGTCATCCAACATGCTGTGATAGAAATAAGACCATGTTCATGAACAACAACGAAAATCAATGTCCCTCATCATAAACAGCACTGAAGACACATCATGCTGGTGTGCAAAGTGAAGAGTAAATCCTATTGGAGTCCAGACAGAGTTAAGATATCCAACAGTTGGAATTTCTACTTTACCCAAACCACATTCAGAATGGTTATCAGGATAACAGAAATTGATAAAGGAGACTACCTAAACATTTAAACTGGAACAAACATTTCAGTAACAGGTGCAATAAATCTAGCTAACTAACTGATCGGATTAGTTGAGAAAAAAATGTTATTTATCTTTGTTTAGCATAAGAGAAATCAATTATTTTATTAAACAATCCCCCAAAAAACTACCTGCAGTAGAGCATGCTGGAAAATATGATAATGATGGGTGTGGTTTTGTTGGGATCGTTTTACTCTTAGTCAAAAATGTTTGATTAGTTTTAGGTGTGTTAGGCCAATGCCAGAGTGACAAGCAACAGTACTGCAGAACCCCAGGGTCAGGACTGGGCAGCCCAGAAGCTAGGGATGACCTAAATGGGTATCTCCCCTGACGTGGGCATGTTTTTAATACAGACAAATTTTTTCATACAGTATTCCATGTAAGGCATTCAGACCTTGTGAAAGTTGCACTGTATACCTTTAATCTTGCAATAAATTCAATCTAGTGATACATAACTTGACATTTCTTCCACCTTCCATTGTGGGAGTATAACCTTCTAATTAATGGCAATGCGTTTCTTAGCTGCTATAAATTCTAGTTTTTACATTTTCAGTCTCCAGTATCAACATTTCCAAGCAACCAAAAACAGGGAGAAGAGAGACTCTGTAGACATGCTGAGACAAACAAACATACTCTTTGCCAGAATTCAGCCAGCCTTCACAAGACCATCACAAACAGTATGTCCCCTTTTGTGTTTTACACCTCCAGCAGAATAAATACATTTCTGTGTGCATGATATTCAGTTTCACCAGCATATAGTACGTTCTATGGATGGTCTTAACCTGCAGTAATTTGTCTTGAGATTATGTGAACATGACTGGGTATTCATCATCAATAGCATATCCCATGTCTTCCTCACATTTTTGTTTTAAATGGTTTGTGTCATCGGGGAAAGCCTCTTTCAACCCTTGATACTCTGTTTCAGTATTTGACGCTTCTTGCTTGTCCAGTGATTGCAGCACAAAGAAAATAAAGTGTATCTGCAAAAGTTCCTCTGCGCTGTCACAGATTGGTCTTCCCTGGCTGCCTGACCCTGATGAGACCAGGATCATCATCTGATCCTGCTAAGACATGATGCGCATAGTGTTATGTGCTGACTGAGCATCATCACTGTGAAGCCTGTAGAGCCGTTTGTATCATGTCCGTGTGAAAAGTAGAGAATTAGTGTCACGTCTACTCACGCTCCACCTCTTCGGCGCAGGTTTGCTAATCACTGGCTCTGACAACCATCATTACGCACACCTGGCACCATCATTACACGCACCTGCACCTCATTATGAGACACATCTGTACTCCATCACTTCATTGATTACATCCCCTATATCTGTCACTCCCTTAATATCATTCCCCAGGCAGTATTGATTATGTTTCATGTCCAGACACTACTCTTGGTTTGTACCGGTCCAAGTTCATTGTATTATTATTAAAACGCACCACCTGCTTCTCAACTCCCATCGTCTCAGTTACAGAATACTGCCTCGACAAATGGAAGCAGAAGCAAATCAGGACATCTCCCAAATGGTCGACGAACAGTGATACCTACATCTTCAACACCATGATCAGCTGGCACAACTGGGAACGGCTATGGAAGAGATTCTTCGCAGTCTTCAGCGTCTCAAACATACCTGAGAGGTGTTGCCTTCAACTGGCGGAACCCCATCTAAATGCAGTGGCTTCCTACTCCAGTGCTCCCTCTATTTGTTGCACCAGATGGAGCCCCCACATTTACATTTACACGAGAGGTTGCCATCAACCTGCTTGTAGGCATCTACCCTCTGTTTGTGGCTGAAAATAAGGCCATGGGAGGAATACATCCATGAGGCGCTCCAACAAGGTTTCATCTGCATGTCAACCTCTCCTGTGTCTTCAGACTTCTTCTTTGTGGCGAGAAGGATGGAGGATTACGCCTGTGTATTGATTACAGAGGACTGCATGAGATCACCAAGTACTGTTACACTCCCCAATTGGAGCCGGCAGCCATCGAACAGCTCTGCGGGGCTGGTTATTTACCAAATTTGACCTGCTGAGTGCATACAATCATATGCATTTGGGAGGGGGATGAATGGAAGACAGCTTTCAGCACGTCTGGTCCCTACCAGTACTTGATGATTCCTTTTGGCTTAGCCAATGCTCCATCAGTGTTCCAGGCATTCGTCAACTAGGTGTCCCGGGACATGCTCGGACGCCAGATGATTATGTATATCGACAACATCCTGGTCTGCTTGGCTCCCTTAGAGGATCATGTCCGATTAGTCCTGGAACACCTCCTGGCCAACCAGCTATATGTCAAGGTAGAGAAGTGCCAATTTCACCAGGAAGCTGTCTCCTTTCTAGACTACCAGATCAGCCTGTATGGAATGATGCTGGATGGTAAGAAGGTAGATGTGGTCAAGTCATGGCCAGTCCCAACCACCAGAAAGGGGTTACAACAGTTTTTGGGGTTTTCCAACTTCGACTGCCTTCTGCCTACTGAAGGGACATATCACCTCTGCCCCATTGCTCAACACCCAGATCCTACGCTACCCTTGAGGGTGGAGGTGGACTCTTCAGAGGTGGCCGTCCTGAATGAATCCATAATTCCTCCTGCTTGAGTCGTAGCCCTTGGGACGTAGCCCCTGTGCAGCCTGGGGGGTGTTTTGAGTTTGTCCCCCTCACCCCCAGTGAAAGTTGCACCTCTGTGTGATATACATACTTACACACACAATTGTGAACACATCATCGGATTTCAGTTTAACCACCTCTCTTGCTCTTTATTCATAACCTACATGCTCAGCCCTTTTTAAATATTTTGAGGAAATGTATTCTCATGCCCTGTGTTTAAGCAATCACACTTCGCTAGTTCCAAATTGTTGGTTAAAACCTCTTAAGGATTCGCTCCTTTCTTAAAACTTTCGCCTAAAATGACATACCCAAATCTAACTGCCTGTAACTCTGGCCCTGAAGCAAGGATATGCATATTCTTGGTTAAATTTGAAAGGAAAACTATTTTGAAGTTTGTAGGAATGTGAAAGTAATGTAGGAAAATATAACAAAATATCTGGTAAAAGATAATACAAAGAACTGTTATTTTATATTTTTTTGTACCGTCATCGTTGAAAGGCCATAATGTATTATTCCAGCCCAGATGAAATTTAGATTTTGGCCACTAGATGGCAGCAGTGTATGTGAAAAGTTTTAGACTGATCCAATGCACCATTGCATTGCTGTTCAAAATGTTGTATCAAGACTGCCCAAATGTTCCTAATTTGTTCATTAATAGCTTTATGTTCAAAATTGTGCATGGTATTCTTTCACTGTAATAGCTACTGTAAATTGGACAGTGCAGTTAGATTAACAATAATTTAATCTTTCTGCCAATATCTGATATGTCTACATGTCCTGGGAAATATTCTTGTTACTACTTACAACCTCATGCTAATCACATTATCCTACGGCAGCTCAACCGTCCCGCGGAAGGGACACCGATCCCAAAGAAGCTTGTAAGTAAGCAAGCACTGTAAAACTTGAAATGAATGTTCAACTTGACTGCTTAAACATCTGACTGATTAACAAATCAATAACACAGTAGAAAAAAAAGGAAAAAAATAGTCTATACATTGTGTGCAAAAGGCATGAGGAGGTAGGCGAATAATTACAATTTTGCAGATTAACACTGGAGTGATAAATGATCAGATGGTCATGTACAGGTAGAGATACTGGTGTGCAAAAGAGCAGAAAAGTAAATAAATATAAACAGTATGGGGATGAGGTAGGTAAATTGGGTGGGCTATTTACAGATAGACTATGTACAGCGATTGGTTAGCTGCTCAGATAGCAGAATAAATGTGAACAGTTCACATGTAGTGGTTAGCATTATTGGGCACATTAAAATTGGCTCTTACAAGGCCAGAGCAACGAGCTAATCAATACTTCAGGAGGGTTCTCGCTAGATAGGTAATAGACATGGATTTGTACGCAAAAGCAGTGTCAGGGTCAAACATTTCTGTTGTGCACTCAAACACTCTCTTGCACACAGTTCCTTGAAAATCCACTTAATGAAACCATGAATGAAGAATCCACTCCCCATAGCCCAGTGACTGGTTCAATGGAGTGCATCGAGCCTCTGACAGATCTGATAACAGAAGATGGGACCTGGACTGTGTTCACAGTTTGATAATTGTTTATGTGTATTTCACACCATGTTAAGGTAAGAATTGGAGTATAATGTTTGTATGGATGTCAACCCCAACACGATGTTACATTTACATTTAAGTGATTTGTTCATATCATTCATATCATATATCATTGTCACCAATCAACTGCTTCACAGTTTCTGTAGTTTGCTATGTTTAATCAAATTATAACTTATGAACGGGAGTTAGCATGTAGCAGTCACTTCTTCTAAACCTGAAAAGGGATACCTTCTAAATGTTATGCAGCGGAAAAACCCCTCAAAATAAATTCAAATCGGACTTAAGCAACCACATATTGGCCAGAATTTCAGAATCATGGTTGCAATATCAGTAAGCTACTAGGTCGCCTACATGTGCATACACACTGACTGGCAAAGATTTTCAGCTGGCAGGCGGGCTGTTGCGTTGACTGTATTACCGCCACACCGGCGATCGTGAGTCATGAAGGCAGTCAAATTTCGTGTGACTTGTGTAGACACTGTAATTAGGCTTTTCCAAGCTTTGATGCTGCTTATGGTCATTAGTAGCCTAAAAAATGTGCTAACTGCCTGGTACTAAGCAATCCATTGTCCCTCTAATCACTCTGAAATCAATGAAAATGTAATCAAAAATATAAATCAAACACTTAATGAGAACCCATGATCTCATGTTGCTCAACATTTTTATAGGCTATGAAACTGCGCAAGAAAACAGAGTGATGGCCTTTATTAAAAAGAGGATCCCATCAGCTTTCTATAGGCTATGCCTACTATATTTATTTCTTAACTTTCATAATATTAAAAACATGGCTTATTTTTACAACAGGAGTATAGCCTACCTGGCTGGCATGAAAATGGACCACAGGAAAAGCGTCCTCCATTCGCTATTTAAGTGCACTGCCCCTGTTCCGAGACATGTGCATGATAATGATCCATTCTAAATGAAAACGAATTTCACACGTATATGTAAAGACAAGATTAAATCAATAATAGTCTGATGGGTGACGATAGTAGCCCATCACATGTGAATTATATATTATCACTTTTGAATGATGCCCAGCTAAAGACAAGAAACAATGCCTTTTTTGTGACTTTTTCGACTCATAGTCTCACACCTCATTTAGCCTAGCACATAAGGTTTGTATTAGAGGTTGCCCGATTATGATTTTTCCATGCTGATACCGATTATTGGAGGACCAAAAAAAGCCAATGCTGATTTATATATATATATATTTGTTATAAGGACAATTACAACAATACTGAATGAACATTTTTATTTTAACTTAATATAATACATAAATAAAATCAATTTAGTCTCAAATAAATAATGAAACATGTTCAATTTGGTTTAAATAATGCAAAAACAGTGTTGGAGAAGAAAGTAAAAGTGTAATATGTGCCATGTAAAAAGCTAACATCTAAATTATTTTCTCAGAACATGAACATGCTGGTGGTTCCTTTTAACATGAGTCTTCAATATTCCCAGTTAAGATGTTTTAGGTTGTAGTTATTATAGGACTATTTCTCTCTATATCATTTGTATTTCATAGACCTTTGACTACTGGATGTTCTTATAGGCACTATACTATTACCAGCCTAATCTCGGGAGCTGATAGGCTTGAAGTCATAAACAGCGCTGTGCTTCAAGCATTGCGAAAAGCTGCTGGCAAAGGGAGGAAAGTGCGGTTTGAATGAATGTTTACGAGCCTGCTGCCTACCACCGCTCAATCAGACTGCTCTATCAAATATCAAATCATAGACCTTAATTATAGTATAATAAAAACACAGAAATACGAGCCTTAGGTCATTAATATGTTAATATGGTCAAATCCGGAAACTATCATTTCGAAAACAAAACCCTTCCATATTTCATAGAGTGGGTGTCGTGGCAGAATCAGAATCCTTTAGGTAACATTTATAAATAAGATGTTTTATGAATTTTCATAAGCATGCTTATGTGGGAAAATTACTTGCGCCAAGAGAGGGGAGAGGTCGGGTTAGTCTTATCTGTGAATGTGTCTAACTATTCCAAAACCATGTGAAGGGATGGTGTGATTAATGGGGAACCAGTTAGGTTGGCTCCACAATGTCTGTGTGCCAGTCACGTCTGTCTGTAAGCTTGTCCAGGAGGGGGTGTATTTGATATGCCATTGGATGGGGTAATGTTTTGGGTCCTAAGTGGTACCAAGAACGAGATAGGAGCTTCGGTTTAGGAGCTTGGGGCGACAGGGTAGCCTAGTGGTTAGAGCATTGACTAGTAACTGGAAGTTCAAACCCCCGAGCTGACAAGGCACAAATCTGTCGTTCTGCCCCTGAACAGGCAGTTAACCCATTGTTCCTAGGCCGTCATTGAAAATAAGAATTTGTTCTTAACTGACTTGCCTAGTTAAATAAAAAAATATTTAAAAAAGACCAAATTGAACGATAATTTATAGCTAATGATATAAATTATGGGATACTCTTTTTTTTCTGGTAAAAAGGTACTTTGTATAATGTATTTGTCATGTGAGTTTTGATGGGTGTGTCTTGGCTATAAATGATACTAAAGACTGTTTTGTAAGCACTCTCAGAGAATGAATTTATAGACACTGAATTTATCTAAGAGTCACAGGGCTATGGTGAAGCTCATATAATTAAAGATGGACTTTATGATAACTATAACTGTGTGTGGTTTGCTCTCTCATGATTTGGTAATACAGGACATTTCCACGACACGGGTGGAAACCCTAAGTCTAAATATTGTTGTTACATTGCACAACCTTCAATGTTATATCATAATTATGTAAAATTCTGGCAAATGAATTACTTGTTAAGAGTAAATGAGTGAAGAGGTGTGGAGTCAGGCACAGAGAGCAAAGGATGTGGGAAAAACAACACGCCTTAATGTCCTGGAAACATAACATGAACAAAAGTGGAAACACAAATGAACAGAAATATAAACGGACAGCGTGAAACCCAAATGCCAACAAAAATACACTCAAACAAGGAAACAGGAGAACAAGCCCGCATGAAACAGAAGCGGGCTGAACAGACTATATATAACCCTATCCTAACAACCAAACAAGAAACAGGTGCTACCAATTAGACAGAACTAAACGAACACAGAACAACGGATCGGCGATAGCTAGTAGACCGGCGACGACGACCGCTGAGCGCCACCCGAACAAGAAGGGGAGTCACCTTCGGTAATATTCGTGACAGTACCCCCCTCCTGACGCGCAGCTCCCGCAGCGCGCCGACGCCGGCCTCGGGGACGACCCGGGGGCCGAGGCGCTGGGCGATCCGGACGGAGGCGATGGAATTCACTCAACATAGATGGGTCTAGAATATCCCTCACCGGAACCCAGCACCTCTCCTCCGGACCGTACCCCTCCCAGTAAACGAGGTACTGCAAGCCTCTCACCCGGCGTCTCGAGTCCAGAATAGCTCGTATCTTGTACGCCGGGGACCCCTCGATGTCCAGAGGGGGCGGAGGAACCTCCGGAACCTCATCTTCCTGCATGGGACCAGCTACCACCGGCCTGAGAAGAGACACATGAAATGAGGGGTTAATACGATAATACGAAGGAAGTAATAATCGATAACAAACCTCATTTATTCTCCTCAGGACTTTAAATGGCCCTATACACTGCGGACCCAGCTTCCGGCAGGGCAAGCGGAGAGGCAGGTTTCGGGTCGGGAGCCAGACCCTGTCCCCAGGTGCAAACACGGGGGCCTCACTGTGGTGACGGTCAGCGCTCTTCTTCTACCTTATACTCGCTTGGCGTAATGACTCTTGGACCGCTCTCCAGGTCTCCTTAGAGCGCTGTACCCACTCCTCCACCGCAGGAGCCTCAGTCTGGCTCTGATGCCACGGTGCCAGGACCGGCTGGTACCCCAACACGCACTCAAATGGTGACATGTTGGTAGAGGAGTGGCTTAGTGAATTCTGGGCTATTTCTGCCCAGGGAATATATCTCGCCCACTCCCCTGGCCGGTCCTGGCAATACGACCGCAGAAACCTACCCAACTCCTGGTTAACTCTCTCCACCTGACCATTACTCTCCGGGTGAAACCCTGAGGTCAGGCTGACCGAGACCCCCAGACGTTCCATGAATGCCCTCCAAACACGGGAGATAAATTGGGGGCCCCGATCAGAAACTATATCCTCGGGCACCCCGTAGTGCCGGAAGACATGGGTGAAAAGAGCTTCCGCAGTCTGTAGGGCCGTAGGGAGACCGGGCAATGGGATAAGACGACAGGACTTAGAGAACCGATCCACAACGACCAGGATTGTAGTGTTACCCTGAGAGGGGGGGGAGGTCAGTAAGAAAATCCACCGAAAGATGGGTCCACGGCCGTTGTGGAACTGGAAGAGGTTGTAATTTACCTCTTGGCAGGTGTCTAGGAGCCTTACTCTGGGCGCACACCGAACAGGAGGAAACATAGAATCGCACATCCCTCCTCAAAGTGGGCCACCAGTACTTCCTCTCAAGACCTCTCACAGTCCTATAAATAGCTGGGTGACCCGACGAGGGTAGACAATGAGCCCATCGAATCAATTGATCACGAACAGCCAGCGACACGTACCTACGACCCTCCGGACACTATGGAGGTGCAGGTCCCCCCTTAGCGCCCGCTCGATGTCCGCGTCCACATCGAATACTAGTGGTGCGACCAGCTTAGCTGCCGGAATGATGGGAGTAGGATCGATGGACCTGTCCTCAGTGTCATAGAGTCTTGACAGCGCGTCAGCCTTAGTGTTGAGGGAACCTGGTCTATACGAGATAGTGAAACGAAATCTGGTGAAAAACATGGCCCACCTTGCCTGACGAGGATTCAGTCTCCTAGCTGATCGGATATACTCCAGGTTACGATGGTCAGTCCAGATAAGGAAAGGGTGCTTAGCCCCCTCAAGCCAGTGTCTCCACACCTTCAGGGCCTTAACCATAGCCAACAACTCCCTATCCCCCACATCATAATTCCGCTCCGCTGGCCCGAGTTTCTTTGAAAAAAAGGCACAGGGGCAGAGCTTCGGTGGCGCACCCGAACGCTGTGAGAGCACTGCTCCAACCCCAGCCTTGGATGCGTCCACCTCTACTATAAACGCCAAAGAAGGGTCCGGATGTGCTAACACCGGCGCCTCAGTAAACATCGCCTTCAACTTATGAAAAGCTCCGTTCGCCTCTGCTGACCACTGCAAACGCACCGGCCCCCCCTTCAGCAGTGAGGTAATAGGGGCAGCTACCTGACCAAAACCCTGGATAAACCTCCGGTAGTAATTGGCAAATCCCAAGAACCGCTGCACCTCCTTTACCGTGGTCGGAGTCGGCCAATTACGCACGGCCTTTACGCGGTCACCCTCCATTACCAAACCAGAGCTGGAAATGCGATAAACCAGGAAGGAAAATTATTGTTTGGAAAACTCACATTTCTCCGCCTTCACATACAGGTCATGCTCCAGCAGTCGTCTAAGAACCTTGCGCACAAGAGATACATGCGCAGTGCGTGTAGCGGAGTAGATCAAAATATCGTCAATATACACCACTACACCCTGTCCGTGCAGGTCTCTGAGTTTTTCATCCACGAAGGATTGAAATATAGCTGGAGCATTCTTTAAACCGTATGGCATGACGAGGTACTCATAATGGCCCGACGTAGTGCTAAATGCTGTTTTCCACTCATCTCCCTTCCGAATACGCACCAAATTATAAGCACTCCTGAGATCCAGTTTAGTGAAGAACTGCGCTCCGTGAAATGATTCCACTGCCGTAGCAATGAGAGGTAGTGGGTAACTGAAGCCCACTGTGATGGAATTTAGACCTCTATAATCAATACACGGACGTAAACCACCATCTTTTTTCTTCACAAAAAAGAAACTCAAAGAGACAGGTGACATGGAGGGCCGAATGTACCCCTGTCCCAGAGCCTCGGTGATATAAGTTTCCATAGCCACCTTCTCCTCCTGGGACAAAGGATACACGACTCCTGGGGAGTGCAGCGTTACCCTGGAGATTTATCACGCAATCCCCCTGCCTATGGGGTGGTAATCGGGTCGCTTTCTTTTTACTGAAAACGATAGCCAAATCGTCATACTAAGCTGGAATGCGCACGGTGGAAACCTGGTCTGGACTCTCCACCGTTGTCGCACCGATGGAAACCCCTACACACCTGCCTGAACACTCATCAGACCACCCCTGTAGAGTTCCCTGTTTCCACGATATCGTAGGATTATGAATAGCTAGCCAGGGAATCCCCAGAACAACTGGAAACGCAGGTGAATCGATAAGGAGCAAACTAATTCGCTCATTGTGATTCCCCTGCGTAGTCATCTCCAACAAAATTGTGGCTCTCTTCACCAGCCCTGACCCTAATGGTCGACTATCTAAAGAGTGCACGGTAAAAGGGGGTTCTACTTTTACTAACGGAATCCTCAACCTCTGAGCGAGTCCGCGATCTATAAAGTTTCCAGCTGCGCCTGAATCTCCCAGTGCCTTATGCTGGAGAGAAGGAGAATAATTAAGGAAACAAATTAATAGGAACATGTGACCAACAGGAAACTCTGGGAGAGTGTGGTGCTTACTCACCTGGGGTGACCGATGAGTGTTCTGCCTGCCCTCACGATTCCCAGATAAATTCCTCCAGCACCGACCAGACGTGTGCCCTCTCCGGCCACAACTGGTACAGGAGGAGCTTCCTCCTCCGATCTCCCTTGACGCGGTCCCTCCTAGCTCCATCGGGATAGGGGCAGGAGGATCAGGAGGTAGAACTGACAGGACCCTTTCAGAACGTCCACGAGCAGCTAGCAGATGGTCCAACCGGATCGACAGGTCTATCAGTCCATCCAGGCTAAGTGTAGTATCCCGACAGGCCAGCTCCCTACGGACGTCCTCTCTCAGGCTACACCTGTAATGGTCTAACAGGGCCCTGTCGTTCCGCCCTGCTCCCGCAGCCAAGGTCCGGAACTCCAGCGCGAAGTCCTGCGCGCTCCTCGTCCCCTGTCTAATATGGAACAATCTCTCGCCCGCCGCTCGACCTTCTGGAGGGTGATCGAACACGGCCCTGAAACGGCGGATGAACTCCGGGTAGTTGTCCTTCGCTGAGTCGGGCCTGTTCCAGACCGCATTAGCCCACTCCAGGGCTCTACCGGTCAGGCAGGTGATGAGGACCCCTACTCTCTCCTCCTCCGAGGGGGCCGGCCGAACGGTGGCCAGGTAGAGGTCTAATTGCAGCAGGAATCCCTGGCACCCTGTCGCTGCTCCATCGTAATTCCTCGGGGGCGTCATGTGCAGAGCGCTGGAACCGGATCCAGATGGGGGAGATGGTAGAGTTGCTGGTAGGAGGGTCGGTGGGGTAGTAGTAGGGAAACCATTCCTCTCCCAACGATCCATCCTCTCCATCATCTGATCCATCGCTGATCCTAAGCGATGGAGGATGGACGTGTGATGTTGAACTCGCTCCTCCATAGTGGGAAGAGGAGTGGTCGCTGCTCCTGCTGACTCCATAGTAGGTGCGGGCTTCTGTTAAGAGTAAATGAGTGAAGAGGTGTGGAGTCAGGCGCAGAGAGCAAAGGATGTGGGAAAAACAACACGCTTTAATGTCCTGGAAACATAACATGAACAAAAGTGGAAACACAAATGAACAGAAATATAAACGGACAGCGTGAAACCCAAATGCCAACAAAAATACACTCAAACAAGGAAACAGGAGAACAAGCCCGCACGAAACAGAAGCGGGCTGAACAGACTATATATAACCTTATCCTAACAACCAAACAAGAAACAGGTGCTACCAATTAGACAGAACTAAACGAACACAGAACAATGGATCGGCGATAGCTAGTAGACCGGCGACGACGACCGCCGAGCGCCACCCGAACAAGAAGGGGAGTCACCTTCGGTAATATTCGTAACATTACGGTCTTTGTTAGGAAGAAATGGTCTTCACACAGTTCGCAACGAGCCAGGCGACCCAAACTGCTGCATATACAATTTCAGGCACCACATTTATTATATGCAACACAAGATAACCTAATTAACTAGTGATTATGTTAAGATTGATTGATTGTTTTTTTACAAGATAAGTTTAATGCTAGCTAGCAACTTACCATGGCTCCTTGCTGCCTTCACTCGGGTAACAGGTGGTCAGCCTGCCACGCAGTCTCCCCGTGGATTGCAACATAATCGAGAGTCCAAAAATGCAGATTACCGATTGTTTTGAAAACTTGAAATCCGCCCGAATTAATCGGCCATTCAGATTAATCAGTTGACGTCTAGTTTGTATCACAACTAAAGTGGGCAAATTACATCTTAAAATTAAGCACATCAATCCGCTTTACAAGTGGTGTAGAGCCTTACTGGCATACATAAGCATTGTGTGAGTTCAAGACTGGGGAAGATAATTTCACCATAAAATGCACCTTTATAATGAAATAATTACATGCATAATTGCAGTTGTGGTCACTTTTGATAATGGTGTTTTCCCGCAAATGGAACATTCGTGCTTATCGCCTACTGCTGTGTGAGCATTGCTGCACTTATAATGTGAAGAAATAGCCTAATAGTTTATAAACATTTTAAGCTAAACATTCTAATTTGTTGTGTCAGCCTCATTGCATAAAAAAGTTTGTTTGATTCTAGTAGTTGTATTATTTTGGGATCTCTCTCGTCCCAGACTATTTTTGGAATACACAGTTCTAGCACTGTATAGTATAGGTCAACTTTTGTACAATGGGAACATAAATTAACGTTATTATCCAGTTATTGATCACTGGTTTTCTGTCCTGATTATGTTCCTCTGAATTTTTGTTGTTGTAGTTTCCGATTCCATTCTCTGAACCGGTTCCAACCCCTGATAATAACAGCTCCACTAGCAAACAAGTGAGATCGAAGAAGTAGCCAAACGCCAATGTACAGTTTGGACAACACTGCCCCGAGCTTCCCTCTCTTTTTATCTAGAAAGAAAATTGGCTAGATAGATATGGGTGAGTAATAAGAAGACCAGTTGTGTGTGTGTTCAGGTGCATGTGTTTCAAGCAACAGACTATTGAGCAGATTTTTCAATCCAAGTTTTTTTTATAACCTTGAGCATTCTTAGTGATTGGTGTCTGAGTGATTGATGCCTCCCTGAACTTGTGACTTGCAACGCTCCTGGGTATGAAGACAAATTGCATCAAACAGCTTGCAATGATTATCTCTGTAATTTTATACTGATTTTATAATAATGTCAAACGAGTGTGGAATGATTCACAGCGTCATAAGTGTAGAATATTGAATATACAGTAGAAATGGTTATTACTACAGAATGAGAAACAGGGAAAGCCATGGGATATAGTATTAACCAAAATACGTAGTAGTATTAGCAGTAGTAATAGTTTTACATGTATGCCATACTTTGCAATACACAACACAAGGAAACAAAAAAATTATCTGCATTTTTTTGAAAAGTAAAACAAAGAAGCAATATGTCTCTAGATTCAGAGGGTGCATTTGTTTAGTGAAGGCATCTGCTGTAGGTATTCTGTTAACAGCCGTTTTAGATGGTAGGAACAGGGTTGGTGACGGTAATGTTGGTGGTGATGGAGGTGGCTAGCTTGATTTGTCTTCAGACAATGTTGTCAGTCCTCAGCTCTTTGTAGCCATTGGACAACCCCTCCACTGGTGACGTGTAGTACCCACTTGGGTGATGCTTTTTCTGCTGCTGATATGGGCACCAGCTCATGACACATCAGTCTACAGTAGTATTCATCCGCACTACAAGGGAGCCGTCTGCCATCTCAGTACTGGAGTCCTCTGACACTTTGGGTGGTGAAACAAGAAACTCTCAAAATGCATCTTTTGAATGCAAACAGTCAGCTGGCTAGCCTCTACAGGGTTGGTGCCCCCCACGGGACGTTTGAGCTAACGCAGGCTAATGTCATTAGCATGAGGTTATAAGTAACAAGAACATTTGCCAGGACATAGACATAGCTGATATGGGCAGAAAGATTATGTTCTTGTTAATCTAATTGCACTGTCCAATTTACAGTAGCGATTACAATAAAAGAATACCATGCTATTGTTTGAGGATATTGCACAGTTATGAACTTGAAAATTTGTCAATAAACCAATAAGTCACATTTTGGTGAGATTCGATATAACGGTTCATTGAATCAGTCTAAACCTTTGAACATACACTGCTGCCATCTAGTGGCCAAATATAAATTGTGCCTAACCTGGCTCCAGGTCATCTATAAGTCTTTGCTTGGTAAAGCCCCACCTTATCTCAGCTCACTGGTCACCATAGCAACACCCACCTGTAGCACATGCTTCAGCAGGTATATTTCACTGGTCATCCCCATAGCCAACACTTCCTTTGGCCGCCTTTCCTTCCAGTTCTCTGCTGCCAATGACTGGAACAAATTGCAAAACTCATTGACGCTGGAGTCTTATTTCTCCCTCTCTCATTTTAAGCATCAGCTGTCAGAGCAGCTTACCGATGACTGTACCTGTACACGGCTGCCGTGACTTTGGCTATGCCGGATTAAGTGATATGACATGCTATTCTATAAAATAATATCTCCATAATTAATATTACATGATTGAGCTAATCATGTAAATGTAATTAACTAGAGGTTGGGGGCACCGCAAAATAATATTTATAGAGCTGTTATCTTCCGAATAAACTATTAAAGACCTAGTAATATTTTACATCAATAGCAGTCAATATTAATCGTCATCTTAATTCAGTCTCATCTGAAAGTTGTAAATTCTTGGTTATCTGCACGAACTCTGGCTCACAAGTTGAATCAGCAATACAAAATTGGGTTTAATTATTTATTTACTAAATACTTAACTCATCACACAGAATTACACATAATTAAATCATAACTTGATTACGTCATAAAAGGAAAACGTCCCTAGCGGGCGGAACAGATATGACAGCTGGTTACACAAAAGAAAAGGGCTGGGTTTGAGTGAAAGAGCGGGAAGACTGAGGAACAAAGGGTGAAGCTGTGCTATCGTAAATACAGTATCTTATTTATTTGTGAAGAGACCTCTGGTGGCATGTCTTGTGGAGTATGCATGAGTGACCAAGTTGTATGCCAGTAGTTCAAAGAGACAGCTCGGTGCGTTCAACAAGTAGTGATGAAATCGGAGAGCTTGACATGCATATTATTAAGTTAGCACTGTGTGTACATCCAAGGGCCAGCCGAGCCGCCCTGTGCTGAGCCAATTGCAATTTTCCTGTCCCTCTTTGTGGCACCTGACCACACGACTGAAGAGTTGTCCAGGTGCGACAAAACTAGCGCCCTGTTAAGAAGGCAGAGCAACGCTTTATTATGGACAGACTTTTCCCCATCTTAGCTACTGTTGTATCAATATGTTTTGACCATGACAGTTTACAATCCAGGGTTACTCTTAGCAGTTTAGTCACCTCAATTTCCACATTATTCATGACAATATTTAGTTGAGGTTTAGGGTTTAGTGAATGATTTGTCCCAAATACAATGCTTTTAGTTTTTGAAATATTAGGATTAATTTATTACTTGCCACCCATTCTGAATCTCTTTGTAAAGTGTTGCAGTTGTTTCAGTCGCTGTAGAAGCTGACGTGTAAAGTGTTGAGTCATCCGCATACATAGACACACTGGCTTTACTCAAAGCCAGTGGCATGTCGTTAGTAAGGGTTCTAGACAGCTGCCCTGGGGAGTTCCTGATTCTACCTAGATTATGTTGGAGAACACCCTCTGTGTTCTTTTAGACAGGTAACTCTTTATCCACAATAGGGTGTAAAACCATAACACATACATTTTTCCAGCAGCAGACTATGATTGATAATGTCAAATGCCACACTGAAGTCTAACAGCCCCCGCAATATTTTTATTAACAATTTCTCTCAGGCAATTATCTGTCATAAGTGCTATGCTTGTTGAATGTCCTTCCCTGTAAGTGCTGAAAGTCTGTTGTCAATTTGTTTACTGTAAAACAGGAGTGGCAATATCGTCCGCTTTTATCCTCAGTAATTTTCCATCCAAGTTGTCAGACCACGGTGACTTGTAATTTCACCTCTTCCACACTCACATTAATTAAGGAATTCAAAATTACAACACTTGTCTTTCATAATTTGTACAGACATGCTTGGATGTGTAGTGTCAGCATTTGTTGCTGGCATGTTATGCCTAATCTTGCCAATGACAAAATCATTAAAGTAGATTGCAATATCCTAATTACAGACCATGGACCAACACATTGTTTACATCAACAACATAGGAATCACTGCTACTTATTTTATGACCCCTTATACCTTATATTAGGCCCAGCCTGTGGAACTTTGGTTTTCCTGGATATGGCTACTATATTGTGAACGCCCCATCTAATGGATTTGGATACTGCTTTAGAGATGATTTCTGCAGCATTAGTAAAGATGTGATCAATACACGTTGATGATTTAATTCCTGTGTTGTTTAACTACCCTGGTAGGTTGACTGATAACCAGAACCAGGTTGCAGGCACTAGTTAGTTTGAAGCTCTCTCGAGTGGGCAGCCTGATTAAAGCCAGTCAAAATTTAAATCACCCAGAAAATATACAGTGCTTTTGGAAAATATTCAGACCCCTTGACTTTTTCCACATTTTGTTACATTACAGGCTTTTTCTAAAATGGATTACATAAAAACAAATGCTCGGCAATCTACACACAATACCCCATAATGACAAAGTGAAAACAGGGTTTTAGGGAATAATAATAATAATAACATAAGTATTCAGACCCCTTTGCTATCATACTTGAAATTGAGCTCAGGTGCATCCTGTTGCCATTGATCATCCTTGGGATGTTTCTACAACTTCATTGGAGTCCACCTGTGGTCAATTAAATTGATTGGACATGGTTTGGAAAGGCACACACCTGTAAGGTCCCACAGTTGACAGTACATGTCAGACAAAAACAAAGCCATGAGGTCAAAATAATTGTCCATAGAGCTCTGAGACAGGATTGTGTCAAGGCACAGATCCAGGCAAGGGTACCAAAAAATGTCTGCAGCATTGAAGGTCCCCAAGAACACAATGGCCTCCATAATTCTTACATGGAAGAAGTTTGGAACCACCAAGACTCTTCCGAGAGCTAGCATGGACGGACAAACTGAGCAATCGGGGGAGAAGGGCCTTGGTCAGGGAGGTGACCAAGAACCCAATGGTCACTCTGACAGAGCTCTATATTTCCTCTGTGGAGATGGAAGAACCTTCCAGAAGGACAACCATCTCTGCAGCACTTCACCAATCAGGTCTTTATGGTAGAGTGGCCAGACAGAAGCCACTCCTCAGTAAAAGGCACATGACCTCCCACTTGGAGTTTGCCAAAAGGCACCTAAAGGACTCAGACCATTTAGAACATGATTATCTGGTCCAAGATGAAACCAAGATTGAACCCTTTGGCTTGAATGCTAAGGAGGAAACCTGGCACTGTCCCTTCGGTGAAGCATGGTGGTGGCAGCATCATGCTGTGGGGATGTTTTTAAGCCGCAGGGACTGGGAGACTTGTCAGGATGGAGGCAAAGATGAACTGAGCAAAGTACAGAGAGATCTTTGTTAAAATCCTGCTCCAGAGCACTCAGGACCTCAGACTGGGGCGAAGGTTCACCTTCCAACAGGACAACAACCCTAAGCACACTGCCAAGACCACGCAGGTGTGGCTTCAGGACAAGTCTCTGAATGTCCTTCAGTGGCCCAGCCAGAACCCGGACATGGACCCGATCGAACATCAACGTTCCCCAACCAACCTGAAAGAGCTTGAGAGGATCTGCAGAGAGGAATGGGAGAAACTCCACAAATATAGGTGTGACAAGCTTGTAGCGTCATACCCAAGAAGACTCAAGGCTGTAATCGCTGCCAAAGGTGCTTCAACAAAGTACTGAGTAAAGGGTTTGATGTATTTGGCACCATTCCACTCATTCCACCCATTGCCATGATCTAGTCCTCCCCAATTAAGGTGCTACCAACCTCCTGTGATGTTTTTTTTTATCATCATACACTCCAATTCATATCCAAAAGACCCCTAACTTAAAGTGAATGGTATAATATTGACCAATCAACAGAATTTCCACTATGTGGCACATAAATTGTGTAATGGAATTGCGATGTGGTCTACTGATTTAAATGGGCGGATGGTGAAGTCGATGTGCTTGGTGCACATATCCCATAAAACTTGAGCTATCTTGCAACTATTAACTTTGATTTATTTGACCCCTTTTTCTCCCCAATGTTGTGGTATCCAATTGGTAGTTACAGCCTTGTCTCATCGCTGCAACTCCCGTACGGACTTGGGAAAGGTGAAGGTCGAGAGCCGTGCATCCTCCGAAACACAACCCAACCAAGGTTTAGTCGTGTCTAAATTCTGGAATGGCCAGAAATCTTGCTTGTTTGTAGTTGACCAAATACTTATTTTCCACCATAATTTTCAAATAAATTCATGAAAAATCCTACGTGATTTTCTGGATTTTTTTTCTAATTGTCGGTCATAGTTGAAGTGTACCTATGATGAAAATGACAGGCCTCTCTCGTCTTTTTAAGTGGGAGAACTTGCACAATTGGTGGCTGACTAAATACTTTTTTTGCCCCACTGTATTTATTTAGCTCCTTTGCACATTCATCTTCTGCACGTCTATCACTCCAGTGTTTAATTGCTATGTATAATGTAATTATTTCGCCACTCTGGCCTATTTATTGCCTTACCTCCTTTATCCTACCTCATTTGCACACACTGTAAATATACTTTTTCTGTTGTATTAATGGCTGTATGTTTGTTTATTCCATGTGTAACTCTAATGGTTTCCCTTCCATAAAATGCATTAAACTACTTTCTGCGCATTTCTGCTACTTTCTTCAGCTATACAAGTGCTCTCTCTTGCTAAAAAAATTGTTTACACCTATGCAGTAGCTTTAGCAATAAAAATAATCCTCTACTTTAGTAAAGAAAACAATTATGACAGGTGTGTTGTAATACAAATGTGTGGCTTCCACTGATTAAATGCAGTCTGTGATGAATGGCAGGTTGTTTATTCATGCAAAATAGATTTGGGGTTTAAAATTCAATCAAGCTGCTTTTTTTAGGGGTTTAGTGAAGGTGAGTATTTTTTACCCTTAGGACAAGGAGAGTTTACAGAATGTTAAGACTACACAAGGGTTAAGTTAGCTCACCTGCTGCTTTTTGGCACCGCTAAACACACATGCACACACAGCAACCCTCGAGATTCTGTGTAATAAAGTCTAATTGCAAACTCTGGCTTGACTAATCTCCCTGTACCCACTCCACTCCACCCTCTCTGTTAATTGTTATTAGTGTAGCTATACCAGGCCCGAGGCAGAATCGAACTCTCTCCTTTTATCTAAGATGTTTTTCATCTTAAACCAAACAGAGCGCAATCAGAGGTGAGGAGATGATCTGAGTGGGATGCCAATGAGTACCTGAGAGGCTTTTTCCATTCCTATTGGAACGGAAGGAATTAGATCTATGGATTTGGCAACACAAACACCCTCCTGCGTAGCTCTTAACAGAACTGTTTGTACGTTTCTCAGAAGTTGTGGTGAGGAAAAGTCGGGATATCAGCGAGGGTCTGCCATCTCTTTAAGTCACAATTATTGACTTCCTCCATTGATTTGTTGTTTTCTTCTCACTCCTACAATATTAAGTAGTCAAGGTTTAAACAAGGATAATTGAGAGCTGCACTCTACTAGCATCACCATGACAACTTAGCATGATTAGTAAGTAAATCATGTAATTCGTGTAGCTTTACAAATTTTGAAAAAGCTTCCTCTACTCAAGTAGCTTTCTTTTGTTTGCTTGAATACACACTACTGTGTTGTTCTGACTACCCAGGCAATTAAAATACACTGCTCAAAAAAATAAAGGGAACACTTAAACAACACAATGTAACTCCAAGACAATCACACTTCTGTGAAATTTAACTGTCCACTTAGGAAGCAACACTGATTGACAATACATTTCGTGGAGGAGGCCGTAGGAGGGCAACAACCCAGCAGGACCACCGTTCACACTGAGCACATGTGACAGACGTGACAGTCTGGAGACGCCGTGGAGAACGTTCTGCTGCCTGCAACATCCTCCAGCATGACCGGTTTGGCGATGGGTCAGTCATGGTGTGGGGTGGCATTTCTTTGGGGGCCGCACAGCCTTCCATATGCTCGCCAGAGGTAGCCTGACTGCCGTTAGGTACCGAGATGAGATCCTCAGACCCCTTGTGAGACCATATGCTGGTGCGGTTGGCCCTGGGTTCCTCCTAATGCAAGACAATGCTAGAACTCATGTGGCTGGAGTGTGTCAGCAGTTCCTGCAAGAGGAAGGCATTGATGCTATGGACTGGCCCGCCCGTTCCCCAGACCTGAATCCAATTGAGCACATCTGGGACATCATGTCTAGCTCCATCCACCAACGCCACGGTGCACCACAGACGGTCCAGGAGTTGGCGGATGCTTTTGTCCAGGTCTGAAAGGAGATCCCCCAGGAGATCATCCGCCACCTCATCAGGAGCATGCCCAGGCGTTGTAGGGAGGTCATACAGGGACATGGAGGCCACACACACTACTGAGCCTCATTTTGACTTGTTTTAAGGACATTACATCAAAGTTGGATGAGCCTGTAGTGTGGTGTTCCACTTTCATTTTGAGTGTGACTCCAAATCCAGACCTCCATGGGTTGATAGATTTGATTTCCATTGATACTTTTTGTGTGATTTTGTTGTCAGCACATTCAACAATGTAAAGAAAAAAGTATTTAATAAGAATATTTCATTCATTCAAATCTAGGATGTGTTATTTTAGTGTTCCCTTTATGTTTTTGAGCAGTGTATATGTTTTTGACAAGATTATGATACATTGAAAGGTAAGAAATGTCTGGCAACCTGCTCTCTGTGAGAGATCCATCATAGGATGGTGCTGTACAGGGTTGTTTGCATCAATTCACCCTTTCAGAAAAATCAGTGTGAGTCAAAATTGCTTTGCAACCAATTATTACGTTTCTGAAAGAGGTTCAGAAAGCTTGATCATGGCCAACAAGCATACACAGTATTTCCATTTCTTGGAAATATGATATATCACATTGAAAATGAATAATTCAAGGGAGAGGGGAGGAGCGGATGATAGAGAAAGAGTGACGCCAGCTTTAGATTCCCATGTTAACATCATCGATCTTACGCTCTGCTTCAATCATCCAACCGACCTTGCACAATTCAGCCTCGAGACAATGGTATACAGTGTCTTCTGACAGTGTGCTTGAGCTTGAGACAGTCGTATATGACTGATATGAGCGCTGTCGCCAGATGATGTAAGTGCCGTCTCAGCTGTCGATACTTTTTGTTTTGTTACTTGGCCGGTTGACAACCAAGATTTAGCATTCACAGTGACTTTTACGTTTTATGCATGACATGGTTTGATATCCAAAACGGATGATGACTGCTTCCCTCCACAGTGAATAGAGTGGTTCATGACGGGAAAACAAGAGGCGTCCGCCCATTCAACATTATGTAGGGGAAAGGCTTTCTCCAATTGTAAAATGATTGGTGAAAACAGTGTTGGAAATGTTCTGGGGTGAGATTCCCAAAAGCTATGTGGCACTTAATCCCTCTCAACATAGCAGCCACAAGAGAGTAGCAAAAATGGCAAGACAATCGTAAATGAACAAAATTATTCAAATGGAGCACTGGTCTGGGTCTTTGAGAGAAACAAAGTACCACATTAGCAAGAAAGATTTTGGGAAACTCAAACTAGTTTTGACCAGTTCGGCCATATGATTGGTTGGGGGTAAATGGTGTGTACATACAATTATCTGCCAAAATAAAGCCAACATTTGTCACGAATATTACCGAAGGTGACTCCCCTTCTTGTTCGGGAGGCGCTCGGCGTCGCCGGTCTACTAGCTATCACCGATCCGTTGTTCTGTGTTCCTTTGGTTTTGTCTGATTGGTATCACCTGTTTCTTGTTTGGTTGTTAGGGTAGGGTTATATATAGTTTGTTCAGCCCGCTTCTGTTTCGTGCGGGCTTGTTCGTCTGTTTTTTTTGTTTGAGTGTATTTTGTTTGTAATTTGGGTTTCACGCTGTCCGTTTATATTTCTGATAATTTGTTTTCCTACTTTTGTTCATGTTATGTTTCCGGGACATTAAAGTGTGTTTTTTCCCACATCTTTTGCTCTCTGCACCTGACTCCACACCTCCTCACTCATTTGTCGTAACACATTTGAGTAAGTGAGGGTTCTGGCCGCTCTGTTTTGGTGTGAGGTGCATTTTCCTGGCATAGCTTAGGTCCACTCAACCTCTTAGAGGGTAAGGTAGACACCAATAAATACACAGCCATTCTGAGTGATCACCTTCAACCTATGGTGAATCATTTCTATCCAGATGGGAGTGGTCTCTTCCAGGATGACAATGCCCCCATCCACAGGGCACGAGTGGTCACTGAATGGTTTGGTGAGCCTGAAAACGATTTAACAATGTTTCCTTTATTTTTGCAGATACCTGTATGTCAAATGTGATTATATTTCTTAACAAACTGACCAATCACTTTATAAATAGGCTCTCTGAATACCCTACAAAACTCTCACTTATTTGTCTTCTAATATGAAAGAATCATGGGAATAATGGATAAATATATTTTGATCTATTACAGGCCCTAAGGCTAGGAGGCAGATGAGGACATAGGCAATGAAGCTTCTATAGAGAGTTGACCCGGCCCATGTCCGCAGGAAGATGATTTGGGGTGGGGCTGCTGTCGACGGGGGGATCATTTTTGTTGGGGGGTTCGCATGTGTGCAGTTTTCAGGGCTGTCAACTTTTGAAGAAAGCTTGGAGTAAGATTTTCTTTGTGAATTTCCATTGCTCCCTGCCACAACCCTTAGACGGGGGGAAATGTTACTATTTTAAAGCAAATTTCCTGCTATTCTATGTATTTTGACATAGCTTAGGCCTATGACCAGGGTGGACATTTTTACAGGTTAGGTGTATTCAGGATTCTTTGAACAATACATGAACACTCAAAACTCAACTTTGTTACTTTGAGATTTTGGGGGAATGAAATGTAAAGAACACTAACATGCTGACCAGACCGGACACGCGCGAGCATTGCAAAATAAATATAGAAATCCACGTTATTCAATTATTGCACCCACACTGCTCGCGAGCGTCTGCGATGCCAAGGGCTAAAATAGAACTCCTTTCTATTTCTGATGCAGATTGCCCTGAAAGTTCTGCCTATCCCATATCCTCATTGGTTTATAGAAGCAGGTACCCACGTGCCATCTCCTCATTGGTTATACCCACATGGGTGATTGAAAGACAAACTGTTTTGCCGGTCATTGTGGTAATACTATGAAAGTTTAGATGCCGATCACCATATAAGTTCAAAGATGAAAAAGCCTGGAAGGAGGAGAGATGACTAAGAAAAATTTGGTTGGCCATTTTATGTGTGGATTAATTGTCGGAGTAGAGGACCTTGTGCATTTCAGGTAAAATAACAACTCAATGTTTATATCCAAGGACAAGTTAGCTAGCAACAGCAAGCTAGCTAAATAGGACAGATTAGCTGGCAAGTGCAAGCCAACTAGCTAAATTGCCATACATGTTTAATGCTTTTCGACCTGTCCAAATTAATGTCATTGGTTCAGAGTTTGTTTTGATATTTTAAGTTGCGTGTCGTGATCGCGTTTGGTGTAAGTGGACAAAATAAATGTATGTACGATAGCGCATCATGGTGCATGTGTGCCGCTGGTTTGGGTTCCGTGTAATGTTTTTTAAACATATTTTTAGGTGTTTTGACACTTTATTCAAACAGTAATTAAATTAGATAGACAGGCAAATTCTATAAGACAGTGGAAAGGTTGGAAGCAGGGATTGATTCCTATTCTCAGGTGGAAAGTCATATGCGACACATACCAGGGAGTGTTACCAATACACCAAGATTCTGCACAGGACATTTTTAAATGAAAGGTTGATCGCAGTGGGTAACCAAATCATAGATTGCAGTCTCATTGTCCATAGTGTTACGGTTTTCTTCCATCGAAGGAGAGGCGGACCAAAACGCAGCGTGGTTATCTTTATACATCTGTAATAAAAATAACTACAACACACAAGAAACGTGAAAAACCAAAACAGCCCTATCTGGTGCAACAAACAGAGACAGGAACAATCACCCACGAAATACCCAAAGAATATGGCTGCCTAAATATGGTTCCCAATCAGAGACAACGATAAACACCTGCCTCTGATTGAGAACCACTCTAGGCAACCATAGACTTACCTAGACGACTTCACTAACCACAATCCCATAACCTACAAAAGAAACCTGGACAAAACACACCACATAAATACCCATGTCACACCCTGGCCTGACCAAAATAATAAAGAAAACACAAAATACTAAGGCCAGGGCATGACACAGACTGATTTCAAGGTAAGGACACAAACATGTTGTAATTTGAGTGAACTCTTTCGTTAAAATAGGGCTACAAGAAAATCCTGTTGGCTCTCCAGGAGGGTTTGCCACCCCTGATATATATTTCCCATGTTTTGGGTGTTTGAAAATGTTCTTGTTATAACAATAATTGCTCAATCACCCAAGCTTTATGAATATACAAATATTCAAGTGTTTTATACCTACTAAGGAGATAGATTGGGGGTAAGGCCCTGCGATAGACTAGCGTCCTGTCCGTGGGGTGTACTTGTCCATCAAGCTGCCTCACGCTACAGAAACAGGAGATAGGCATAAGTAGTATATAAGTAGCCTTGCAGGAGCCTATTAGTTGAAGATCCTTGCCATCATCTTACTTACATAGACAAAATGTGTTTATGTGTTGTGAGTCCCCCTACCATCTCTGCTTGGGCACAATATTAAAATGTCAAAAATGATATTTGATTCCTGGAGCATTTAATTTCCAATGCTTATTGGTATGACTTACTGAAAACTGTCTATGAATGACGGGAAGTAATACATACGGTTAGAATCATTAAAACTCGTTTTTCAACCACTCCACAAATTTCCTGTTAACAAACTTTATTTTTGGCAAGTCGGTTAGGACATCTACTTTGTGCATGACACAAGTAGTTTTTCCAACAATTGTTTACAGACAGATTATTTCATTGTATCTCAATTCCAGTGGGTCATACACTAAGTTGACTGTGCCTTTGAACAGCTTGGAAAATTCCAGCTTTCATGAGTGAACTATGCTCAACTCAGTGGCCCCACCCAGGTGAACAGACATCGGTTGTAAACTATGAAACACGGCCCTCTCTCCCAACCCTATATAAGCCCCTTTACGAAAATGTAACTTTCTGTTCTGAGGACGTGAGGACTTGCGGTCCCCGCGTTAAAAATGACAAGGTCACCTACAGAACTAAGCCAACCTCAACGTGAGCTCTGGTTGAACGACAAGAACCTAACGAAATGATCATCGAATTTCAATGTGAAGATAACGATCCACACGCCGAAAGGATGAATTTCGACTATATCAGCCAGAATATAGCATGAGCTTAAAGTATGGCAACTTGGTATGAACTTTGAACTCTTATTCACTAAAGAAGTGATACCTTCTAGCCGTTGCGTGAGCGCAGCTACTGTAGACGTGGGTTTGGAGAGGACGGACAGAGTATCCATTCTACCATGCTCCAGTTCACCACTAGACATTCTTCAGAGGACCAGAGATCCATGCTGGACCACCCCACCTTCTATCTATGACCAATCTACCTAAGCGCAGCTCAGAGTAAATATTTATTACATTTTCCTTTTTCAAATGGGCGGTTGTTTAGACTGCATACGATACTGTATTTACGATAGCATAGCTGCCTACGGCGCGATAGAGACAAAACCTTTTTGCTCCTCAGTCTTCCCGCTCTTTCACTCAATGTATGATACATTGGGTGTAGATGTAATTCTGTGTTATTATTTAGGTATTTAGTAAATAAATAATTAATCAAAATTTTGTTAGCCAGGGTTCATGAAGATTTCAACCAAGAATTTACAACTTTCAGATGAGACTGAATAAAGTGACGATTAAATATTGACTGCTACATATGTACATTACTAGGTCTTAAGAGTTTATTCGGAAGATAACAACTCTATAAACATTATTTTGTGGTGCCGACTTTCTAGTTATTTACATTTACATGATTAGCTTAATCAGGTAATATTAATTACAGAAAAAAATATTTTATAGAATAGCATGTCATATCACTTAATCCGGCTGTCACGCCTTGGTCTTAATATTTTGTTTTCTTTCTTTATTTGGTCAGGCCAGGGTGTGACATGGGTTATTGTGGTGTGTTTTTTGTCTTGGGATTTTGTGGGGTGTCTAATTAGTCTATGGCTGCCTGAGGCGGTTCTCAATCAGAGTCAGGTGATTATCGTTGTCTCTGATTGGGAGCCATATTTAGGCAGCCATATTCTGTGAGTGTTTTCGTGCGTGATTGTTCCTGTCTTTGTGTTTGCACCAGATGGGGCTGTTTCGGTTTTCACTTTTCATTACTTTTGTAGTTTCCGCTTGTATTGTTTTTTCCTTCATTAAAATTATATCATGAATCATCATCATTCATCATCTGCATTTTGGTCCGATCCTTGTTCTACCTCTCCATCAGAGGAGATAGAAGCAATAACCTCAACCAAACGTTTTCTGTAGTTGCGGAGCAGACCTGCACAACAGTCAAGAGTCATTTTGGACTATTCCCCTTTTCAAAACTGTTTCAGTTCAGCAATATTCTTGGGATGACTGGTGTGAACTGCTCTCTTGATCCCTTCAATACTTAGGCCAATCATATGCTTCAACGGTTCACAGTTCTGTGGCAAAACAGGACAATGATACAGGTTCCTCTCGTGATGTCAAATTACAAGCCTAGATGCTCCGATTTCAAAACAATTTCGGGCACAGTTGAAAACTCGCTGACTATACAATGTATCAATTAGAAAATTAAAAATCGGTACTTTTCAATGCATGAAATATTAGAAGTGTGTCGTAAGAGCATGAGACGAGAGCCAAATGCGTGAGTTTCACATGTGTATTTGCTGTTTTGACATGACAAGCTTAAATTTTGCATGTGAAACCAAATTTTCACTTGTATAAAATAACATGTTCACATGTTAACACCATGTTTTCACATGTGAAGTTTGCGGTTAAACATGTTAAAAACATTCATGTGAGAATCTTATCTAACTTTGGTTGTTACCCTGGCCTTTGCTTTCACTGACTTTTTTAGGTGCCGCTCCAGAATCTCTCATAATTGTTTAAATAGGTTCAGATCTGGTGACAGAGACACAGAGACACAGCAACTCAATGTCATGTTTCAGGTGTTGATGAGGACAGATGCCTATTGACTTGTTTATCTCTGCATTGGGTTGTCTTCCTGGCCCATTGCTATTTACCCAAACCGGTTGTCCTGCTGCATCAGATGAGTTTCTCCAGGCTCGCCTTTTCTTGGAGTCACACGATGACATGCTGTGTGGTCTTCCCACTACAACTCGTGAAAGCATGCAGTTTATATTGAGAGGCTTGTTCTGGTGACATGATGGTCGATGCTTGGCTGCCATTTATGACGTTGCTAATAATCTCATCATGTAGGTTATAGCCACACTGTATCTTTGAGTTTTTAGCAAATGCCAATACCAGTGGACACATTCACTATAACAAACACAAAATTGTGACAAAACCATCGGTAGAGTGGAAAATGCGATGGAAACCCATTTAACTTGTATTTTTTATCCTGTACACAGTACATGGGAATTTAACCGCAAAAGTTATTTTAATGTGTACTATGTAATCATGGAAAGCCTTTTATCCACAACAAAAGAAATTAGCAAGTTGTTAGTATGTAGATTTAGAAAATATATGTAGATTTAGAAAATATATATTTGCATGAAAATCTGTTGCATTTTGGATGGAAACCTAGCTAGTGATGGATTTCCCCCATGTTTGTGCATGTCAATAATGGAGGATGGATGGAGTAATGGAAATGCCAATGCTTTATGTTTGTGTGTTCAGACTCTTGATACTTACTGCCATGAATGCCAATCATGTATGGGAATGTGTGGACACTTCTATGGCCCCTGCCTTCGCTATGGGCATACTGTGAACTCTGCAATGATATGAACAGGAGCCACCTCTCTACCACCCCTCCATTGGCTTTTCAAATGCAAATATTCAACCAGTTTCATCCAACATCGCAGTCCTTTGGATAAACACTCCTTTTCTCACAATAGCTTCTGTCACGGTAAAAGAAGATAAAGAGATGCATTTCCTTTTAAGTACAAAAATCACACAGTCTAGCCACTTTTTCCTATTTGATTTCGTGAAGGCTGCTATCCAAAGCCTTGGATTGTTGCATTTGAAAAGCAGAGAGAGAAAGAGAATCCTTTCCACACAAGCCCGGGGTGACAAGCTGATTGTAAATAGTTTCTGACCAGATCGGCATCCTCAGTCTTCCCTTTACAATGAACTGTAATATGACAACACAGGCAAACGGTGAGATCTGCCAGTAGGAAACTGTTTGTGAATGTCATCGGGTCATTCATTGTCATGTCATTTGGGAAACATCTGAGAGTGCAGAGATTCACCTCATACCAGACAAGGCCATACTTGTTTTTCGAATTGGTCCACTAAAATATCAAGAGCTATCCATTATGAATAAAGATAATTGGCTCCAAAACAGGGGCTTGGTGCACTTACACTGTAAATGTGTGTAAAACATTGCAACACCCTTATGCAAATTGATATGGTAGAAACTGTTGATGAAATGTGATTGGTTTCTGGACACACATACAGAAATTACAGCCAGATCTGATTGGAGCATTGAGCGGCTGGCAGAAGTCCACATGAGCAAGGAAATCCGATTGAGTTGTCAAAATGATTTGTTGGCCCCATTTATTGATTAATGTTGAGCTATTGATCTGTGCTGGATTAACGTAAAAGTCAATCCTATGTATTATGACAGGAGCCCACCTATCAGAATCGAGCTACAGATATCAGCTGATAATTGAAATGCCACTCTAGTAAAGGTGAACCTGTGTTATCTTTGAGGTGCTAGCTTGTTACTATGGCAGCAGCCCTTAAAGCTTGTGACCACCCTGAACTGAACCTAATCAGACAAGTGATTGATAGCTGATCTCAGTACCATGTCGACTTTGCTCTTCATCTTATTCAAAAGTTATTGTGCGCAGAACACTAAAATGCTGTACACTCCGGGAGGTCCGTGGGGCGACGCACAATTGGCCTAGCGTCGTCCGGGTTAGGGAGGGTTTGGCCGGTAGGGAAATCCTTGTCTCATCGCGCACCAGCGACTCCTGGTGCGGACCGGGCGCAGTGCACGCTAACCAAGGTTGCCAGGTGCACAGTGTTTCTTCCGACACATTGGTGCGGCTAGCTTCCGGGTTGGATGGCGCTGTGTTAAGCAGTGCGGTTTGGTTGGGTTGTGTATCGGAGGACGCTTGACTTTCAACCTTCGTCTCTCCCGAGCCCGTACGGGAGTTGTAGCGATGAGACAGGATAGTAGCTACTAAACAATTGGATACCACGAAATTGGGGAGAAAAAAGGCCTTTCTATGCCCCCTAAGGGAAGAAATGCATGAAACATTTATTTTGAGATACATGTGAAACATAAAACATTTGGCAAAGACTGTATAAAAAAATATTGAAATACATTCAAACATGTATTTAAAATGTGTATATAAATTCATAAATGTACCGTTCAAAAGTTTGGACTAGTTTAGATTAGTTGAGTATCTGGAGCATCAGAATTTGTGGGTTCGATTACAGGCTCAAAATGGCCAAAACCAAATAACTTTCTTCTGGAACTCGTCAGTCTGTTCTTGTTCTGAGAAATGAAGGCTATTCCATGTGAGAAACTGCCAAGAAACTGAAGATCTGGTACAATGCTGTGTACTACTCCCTTCACAGAACAGCGCAAACTGGCTCTAACCAGAATAGAAAGAGGAGTGGGAGGACCCGGTGCACAACTGAGCAAGAGGTACATTCCGGGATGCTGGCCTTTTAGGAAGAGTTCCTCTGTCCAGTGTCTGTGTTCTTTTGCCAATCTTAATCTTTTCTTTTTACTGGCCAGCCTGAGATATGGCTTTTTCTTTGCAACTCTGCCTAGAAGGCCAGCATCCCAGAGTCGCCTCTTCACTTTTGTCATTGTGACTGGTGTTTTGCATGTACTATTTAATTTAATGAAGCTGCCAGTTGAGGACTTGTGAGAAGTCTGTTTCACTAACTAGACATTCTAATGTACTTGTCCTCTTGCTTAGTTGTGCACCGCAATTTATCACTGCAGTATTTATTTTACAACTTCAACATGCTCTGCTTTGCTCCAAGTAGCTGACGTCAGATCAGTCATCAGTCCCCTCCTCTGTAGGGGATCAAAGAACTAGATGTCTGTCTGAAAAAGGGAATCAAGGAGAAATTATCCTGATCTTATATGCTGTAAATGGGGCTAAATGCAGCAAGATAAAATGAATGCAATGTTGATATGAGACATGGCCGTGCCATTACAGGCCAGGCTGAGCGGCTGCCCAAGTGGCGGCCAGAGTGCCAGCTATGAAATGTTATAAATTGATTTGCATTTTAATGAGGGATATAAGTATTTGACCCCCTCTCAGGTGTTTTTATACAGGTAATGAACTGAGATTAGGAGCACACTCTTAAAGGGAGTGCTCCTCATCTCAGTTTGTTACCTGTATAAAAGACACATGTCCAAAGAAGCAATCAATCAATCAGATTCCAAACTCTCCACCATGGCCAAGACCAAAGAGCTCTCCAATGATGTCAGGGACAAGATTGTAGACCTACACAAGGCTAGAATGGGCCACAAGACCATCGCCAAGCAGCTTGGTGAGGTGACAACAGTTGGTGTGATTATTGGAAGAACCACAAAAGAACTGTCAATCTCCCTCTGCCTGGGGATCCATGCGAGATCTCACCTCGTGGAGTTGCAATGATCATGAGAACGGTGAGGAATCAGCCCAGAACTACACGATCTTGTCAATGATCTCAAGGCAGCTGGGACAATAGTCACCAAGAAAACAATTGGTAACACACTGCGCCATGAAGGAAAGAAAGCACATATACATGCTCGTCTGAAGTTTGCCATTGAACGTCTGAATGATTCAGACTGGGTGAAAGTGTTGTGGTCAGATGAGACCAAAATGGAGCTCTTTGGCATCAACTCAACTCGCCGTGTTTGGAGGAGGAGGAATGCTGCCTATGACCCCGAGAACACCATCCCAACCATCAAACATGGAGGTGGAAACATTATGCTTTGGGGGTGCTTTTCTGCTAAGGGGACAGGACAACTTCACCGCATCAAAGGGATGATGGACGGGGCTATGTACCGTCAAATCTTGGGTGAGAACCTCCTTCCCTCAGCCAGGGCATTGAAAATGGGTCGTGGATGGGTATTCCTGCATGACAATGACCCAAAACATACGGTCAAGGCAACAAAGGAGTGGCTCAAGAAGAAGCAGATTAAGGTCCTGGAGTGGCCTAGCCAGTCTCCAGAACTTAATCCCATATAAAATCTGTAGAGGGAGCTGAAGGTTCGAGTTGCCAAACGTCAGCCTCGAAACCTTAATGACTTGGAGAAGATCTGCAAAGAGGAGTGGGACAAAATCCCTCCCGAGTTGTGTGCAAACCTGGTGGCCAACTACAAGAAACGTCTGACCTCTGTGATTGCCAATTTTTCCCTCATTAAAATGCAAATCAATTGACAAAATTTGCATTTTTCTGTCTCTCACTGTTCAAATTCACCTGCCACTAAAGTTATAGACTGATCACTTCTTTGTGAGTGGGCAAATCAGCAGGGGATCAAATACTTTTTTCCTCGAAAGAACGAGAGATATACATTCTCATAGAGTCGTCTCTTAGTCAGAGTGGAAATTCATTGAGCGTGAAGAAATCCAAATGTTAACACCTGTTAGAGAGAGAAAGAGACCAATTTTGGTTCTTTCTGTAATGAAACATTCTCATTTAATTTAAACCCCCCTCCCTAAAAATAAAACACCAAAATATACTCTGTAGCGCATACATGTACCATACTCACCTTTCCCTCTACCACACGATAAAAAACAATATCACAATAACCATACACTTCATCACAATAACCAAAAAACCTCACCACTTCTACAACCGTACATCCAAAACATCTTCCCCAGCTATATAGACAGCCCTCCAACACACCATATCTCCTGAAACATCTCCACACTTTTTATCTTTCTATAGAACTCAAATTCAACCCTAAGGCGAGCAGAGACCATCCTATTAAATAATAGAAAAGGATCTGTTATCCCCACCTTTGACCCTGTTCCTCCTTGTTAGCCAAATGGCCAAATGTGTTTTGTTGAATTTGGCTTTCTCCTTATTCGAATACCTGTACCCCATTATAAACATCCCAACAGTAAAAACCACCCCCAACCTCTCACACAGGCATTAATGGCGTGAACCAGGCGCACACTGAAAACACAACTACAGTTTCTTTCATAACACAGAAAGGAATCCCCTGCCCAATTCCCAGTTCAACCCGTGCCAACCAGCTGTTAGTGGCCAGGGCTCCATGAAGAACCCTCCACTGGAGGTCCCCTGACCTCTTTGGTCCTGGGGGTTTGTAGAGCGCCCTCCATCTAAAACCCACCATGCTCTGCGCACCACATACCCCCTTCCACTGATGTACCTTAACTCCTGTTAGGCTCCTAATGTTCCTCCCCTTAACGTAGAGGTTGTAGGGGGCTTTACCTCCCACCCCTTCAAACTCCCCCTCTCCTAGCAGTTGCAGGTCACTCAGCCTTTGTAAACCCGCTGCCATCAGTTGCCTCTGCAGGGTGGCCAACTGAACCGATCTCAAAGGGATGGCTGGGTTGTGGAAAATAGACTCCTCCCACAACCACAGCCCAGGCTCCACACCCCTTTCTCATGTGGGCCTTAGCAGCTGCCAGGCCCTCAGCACTGTAGAGTAAAAATCTGAGAGACCTGCTGTACTCAGCCTCTCCAGCTTCATGAGGAATAGCTGCAGTCAAACCCTAATCCGCCAGCTCTCCTCAGCAGCGCGCGCATGCCAGTTCCCTCCAGCCAACATCAGTATGGTACAGCAGTCTCTGCACTGATTTTAGTCAGAAAGCAGCCATCCTGCTCTCCAGTTCCACCAGGCCCTGTCCTCCTTCGTGGACGGTCATGTACAATACTGCCGCCCTCAGCCAGTGATGGCCTGACCAGAAAAAGTCCACCAGCTTGCGCTGCAGGTCTGCGAGCAGACGGGGGGGGGGTTGAGACGGGGACGGGGACGGGTTGAGGACAGCCAGTTTATGCCACAGGGAAGATGCCACCAGGTTGTTGATTATCAGCACCCTCCCTCTATGACACTTGGGACAGGAGACACCTCCACCTGCCAAGTCTTGACAGCACCTCCCAGTTCTTCCTGACCCACTTCTCTGAGCCCAGGTACACCCCCAACACTTTAAGCCCTTCACAACCCCACTGCAAACCCCCTGGGAGCAGTGGGGCCCTATTCCCCCCCATGTCCCACATAACAGAGCTTTGCTCTTGCCCCAGTTTACCTTAGCTGAAGAAGCTCCCTCATACATTTTCAGATTGGTCTCTAGTGCCTGCATATCCTGACCATCACAGTAACATCATCTGAAAATGCTGACACTGCTATGCCTGTCACCACACCCATGCCTGTCCAGCACTCTCCCTGCAGTCTCCTGCGTAGCAGGCACAAAAAAAGGCTCAATGGGTAGTGTATTTAACTGCCCTGATAGGGCATCCATGTCTAATTCCCCTTCTGGCCGACTGAACCCCCTCCCACCTTGACCATACATGCCGCCCCAGCATACAACAGCTTCACACAGGTCAAAAAAACTCTTCCCAAACATCACATTAAACAGATACTCATGGTCCTCTCTATCAAAAGCCTTTTCTTGATCTAAAGAGAACAGTCCAAAGTTCACATTAGAACCTCTTGAGAAGTCTAACATGTCCCTGATTAAGAATAAGTTGTCTGTGATTGAGCTTCCCGGTACACAATATGTTTGGTCCTTATGTACTATCGAGTCCAGGTGGGACTTCAATCTGTTAGAGGGGACCTTGGCAAATATATTGTAGTCCACACAGAGTAATGCCACAGGCCTCCAATTCTTAAGTTCACACAAGTCCCCTTTTTTGGACAGGAGAGTCAGAGCCACCTGATGGCAGCTCATCGGCAACTCTCCTACCCCGGCGCATTCATGCAACACGCAAAAGAAGTCCTGTCCAATTATTCCCCAGAATTGTTTTGAAAACTCCACTGGGTGCACGACCAGGGGACATCTGTGTTAAGGCCTCTGCCAGTTCATGGGATGACAGAGGAATGTCCATTTTATCCCTCTGTGCCAGAGAGAGCTTAGGGAGTCCTGCGAACAAGACCTGAGCACAGATAGGATCACACATTTCTGCCCTATACAACTCAGTATAAAACTCCACTGCCCACTCTCGCATCTCCCCCACCACTGAGGTCACCTGCCCACCAGACAGCCGTAGACAATGCATACCCTTGACTTCACCACTCTGTCTTTCCAAACCAAAGAAGAAGGTGCTGGGAGCATCCATCTCCTTGAGCATGGAGAACCTAGCTCTTACAAGGGCTCCCTTTGCTTTAACCTGGAAAAAACTACCAGGTCCCTACGTAATTCAGCTAAATTAGCCTGGAGGCCTACATTGCCTTGCTCCACCATCTCTAGCTCCATCTCACTAATACAATGCTCTAGTTCCCCCAATACTCTCCTAGACTCTGAGGATGAGAGAGCTGTATACTGTTGACAGAAATGCAGAATTTGGATTTTCCCCACATCCCACCATTGACTCAGAGACTCATACTTTTTCTCTTTGCTGCCACCACCTTTCCCAAAAGGTCTGGAAACCTGAGCAAAAAGTGGCATCTTGTGAGAGCTTTACATTAAACTTTCAATAGAATGCCTGCCGGGGACCTGGTGAAATAGACAGCCGAGCCATGGTTATGTGGTGATCCGAAAAACCAAACGGGATAGTGGTAGTGCCCAACAGCCTATTGCTCCGATTCATGGACATGTAAAACCGATCAAGTCGGGCTGTTTAGTTCTCCAAACATCCACTAGGTCGAACTGATTAATGATGTCCCTTAAAACTTCTTATGGCTGCAGGGGCAGGCTTGAGTAGCTTGTATGAAAGGTGCCCAGAGTAAACGGCCTGCTCCTCAGTCCCAGTTGCTAATATATGCATATTATTATTAGTGTTGGATAGAAAACACTCTGACGTTTCTAAAACTGTTTGAATGATGTCTTTGAGTATAACAGGACTCATATTGCAGGCAAAAACCTGAAGAAATCCAAACAGGAAATGGGAAATCTGAGGTTGGACGATTTTCAACCCATCCCCTATTGAATACACAGTGGGATATTGGTTATGTTGCACTTCCTAAGACTTCCACTAGATGTCAACTGTCTTTAGAAACATGTTTGAGGATTCTGCTGTGAAGTGGGGGCTCATGTTTGAGCCAGGTGTCTGGCAGAGAGCCACAGGCGCCGAGGCGCGTCACGAGAGAGTTAGCTCTCGTTCCATTGCTTTTCTACAGACATAGGAATTCTCCGGTTGGAGCATTATTGACGTTTTATGTTAAAAACATCCTAAGATAGATTCCATACAGTGTTTACCATGTTTCTACGGACAGTAACGAAATGTTTTGACATTTCGTCTGCAACTAGGGAATGCGCTTCATGACTTTGGATTTGTTTACCAAACGTGCTAACAAAAGTAGCTCTTTGGATATAAATGAGGGACATTATCAAACTCAATCAAACATTTCATGTGGAACTGGGATTCCTGGGAGTGCATTCTGATGAAGATCATCAAGGGTACGTGAATATGTATAATGCTCTTCTGTTGACTACCCAATATGGTAGATATCTTTTTGGCTGCTTTTTTGTTTGAAAGCTGTACTCCGGTTATTGCATGGTTTGCTTTTTCCGTAAAGTTTAAAAAAAAATCTGACACATCGGTTGCATTAAGGAGAAGTGTATCTATATTTCCATGTCTAACAAGTGTATTTTCATCGACATTTATAATGAGTATTTCTGTAAAATTATGTGGCTCTCTACAATATCACCAGATTTTTTGGGAACTAGTGAACGTAACGCGCCAATGTATACTGAGATTTTTTAAATATAAATATATATTTTTCAAATATAAATATGCACTTTATTGAACAAAACATATGTATTGTGTAACCTGATGAAGATCATCAAAGGTTAGTGATTCAATTTTATCTCTATTTGTGCTTTTTGTGACTCTTCTTTTTGGCTGGAAAAATGGCTGCATTTTTCTGTGACTTGGGAGGTGACCTAACATAATCGTTTGTGGTGCTTTCGCTGTAAAGTCTATTTGAAACCGGACACTTTGGTGGGATTACCAACAAGATTACCTTTAAAATGGTATTAGATACTTTGTTTGAGGCTCTTTCCCATTTCTGTTCTTCGTAAAATCCATTGTACAGTTCCAGTCCCCGCTGACCACCAGCGCCTCCTCAGGCGTTACCTGTGAGAGTTTCAGTCTAAGACACATAAATAGATCCCCCCCCTCTCCCTGTGTTAGGCGCAATAGACATGTATAAAGACAAAACCCATGTTGTTAATTTCTACTTTTCCAACATGCAGCCTACCCCTACACACCTCCTTTGAGGAGCACATTTTTACAGTAAGACCCCGTACAAAAAGGACTGCAACCCCTGCACTAAAATTTGTCCCATGGCTCAACACACTTTCCCCTTTCCACCGTAGCCCCCAATGGACTTCATTCAACACATCAATATGCGTCTCCTGCAGAAACGACACCTGTACTTTTTTTGTTTGACATATTCACCCAACACTCTCCTCTTTCCCGCATCTCTGTCACCATTTATGTTGAGTGAGCCTACCCGAAGAGTCTACATAATACGTGGGAGAAAGGCCAGCAATGAAAGAGACCAATAGCAAAGCTCAAGAAGCCCCAGTGCCAGAAAGAAACTATACATCTCAACAATGTCTGAAGGTAGACCCACTTTCTCAACTTTAACCGTTTCCTGGGTGAGAGGACACCATGCCCCTCATTTTTCATAGCATGATGTGCTGATCTTACAAACTTTCTTGGATCAGAAAAAGAAGCCTCAAGATTAACTTTTTTTCCCTTGGTCTCATTCAGGAACCTTGTATGTTCCCTCAACGTGTACTTTGACCCTTGTCCTTGACTGGCTGTCAGCTCCGGACCCATTGAAGAGGAGTCTGAAAAAAATAACTCCTCATCATCCTCTTCCTCAGACTCACTTTCCTCCTCATATCCCATCCTGACCACCTGTCCTTCCTCTCTGGTCAGGGCCTCCCCCCAGCACCAGGCAAAGGTTCCATCACACCCTTTTTCCTTTTCCGCTTGACACCCTCCTCCTCCCCCCTATTCTCTTACACTTCCCCACTATACTCTCCTCATCCACTAGCATAACCTGTCTAGACCCAGCCTCCGCCACACCATCATCTCTAGCATGACTAGGCCCAGCTTCATCTACACCACCATCTATAGCATGACTAGACCCAGCCTCCGCTACACCACCATCCATAGCATGACTAGACCCAACCTTCGCTACACCACCATCCATAGCATGACTAGACCCAGCCTCAGCTACCCCACCATCTCTAGCCTGACTAGGCCCAGCTTCATCTACACCACCATCCCTGGCAGGACTAGGCCCGGCCTCATCTACACCACCATCCCTGGCATGACTAGGCCCAGCCTCTGCATCTCATTGCCCTCTGCACATTGACCTCGATTTCCCCCACTGGCGCTTGTGCCCTCACCTTGTCTATGGCCTTTATGTGGGCACGCAAAGTTCTTATGCCCCAATTCCCCACACTAAAAACACCATAGACTATCTGTGCTAGCAAACCCTGCATAGAGCCCCTCCCCATGCCTCACAGGTTAAAATGCACATTTAGCTGCTGCTCATTGTTATTCAGAAACATAAACAACGTGCTTAACGGCATCTGCCTGAAAACCTGCCAACAGTACACGAAAACCGCTAGCAAACTTACCAAAACGACTGAGCAGTTTCCTGATTTCATCATCCATAATAAACTGGGGCAAATTTGCAACTACCACCCTTGTCGAAGGTAGGAAGAGGTGAAATTGGCACCAACACACCCCTTACAAATATTCCACTACCAATTATCCTACCAACCAATTTGGCTCTTTTCTTGAACACAACCACAGCTTTGTTCATTCTAGAAGCGGAATGTATAAATTCAGCTCCTACCTGTTCACCGACAGCAAGCAGAACCTCCTCCACTTCAACTCCATTCTCAGGAACACACCTTAATCCATGCCGTATCGACAGCGTCTCCTCCGCTCTAGGCTGAAAAGCCATCGCACACACCATACCTTCCAAACCCCAGGAAACCAACTCTGTCCTCTTCCACCCTAACTTGTGGATACCACTAAAACAAATAATGCATTAACCCTCCACCATAGAAAATAAAATTAAAACAAAAGACCTAGGACAGAGCCCTCCACACCAAACACTCAAACTCCAAAAACTCCCAGCATGCACTGCAAGAGATAGAGATTTCATAAGCTGTGTGTTTAAGGCGTCTGACAAGATAAAGATTGGGTAAATAACTTCCTCTTTGTGTAAACGGTCGAGACAACATAATTGGATGAATTAGGAAAACATCAACAAAATCTAAGACCGGACAAAATCTAAATCAATTTATGTGTCAGAAGAAACTGATTTATTTTCCCCACCTGAAAAAAAGTGAATGAATGAGGAGTATGGAACAAAAAAGAAAAATCTATCAATTTATTCACCACCACAGTCACCACAGGCAAAGTTGATTATTTAATTAAAATGTATGAATTCAAAGTCATATGATAAACTAAAGGCTAGATAAGTAAAGTTATATTAAAATTTGAGCACTGTTTGTAAACTACCTAGCTAGCTAGAAAGGAAAAATCTAAGCTACTTTAATTAGCCACTTTATGAGCAAGCCTTTTAACAAGCCATTAAGCTAATTGTTACATTTATTTCATAATCTCAGATGAGAGGACTACAGATGCAGTTTCTTAATTTAATCACCCTGTTGTTGCAGGAATTGCAAAACTGATAGTGTATTCGAAATTTAAAATTGATTTCTTAAGTTTCCATTTTAAATTGTAAAAGTAAAAGTCACTCAGTAAAATAATACTTCAGTCAAAGTCAAAGTATTTAATTTAAAATATACTTAAGTAGCAAAAGTAAATGTAATTGCTAAAATATAATTAAGTATCAAAAGTAAAAGGTATAAATCATTTCAAATTCCTCATATAAATAAACCAGAAGGCACTATTTTTTTGTTTTGTTTTTAATTTGCGGAAAACCAGGGGCACACTCCAACATTCAGACATCATTTACGTTTAGTGTCTCCGCCAGATGAGAGGTAGTATGGGTGACCAGGGATGTTCTGTTGATAAGTGCGTGAATTGGACCACTTGACTATTTTCCTGTCCTGCTAAGCATTGAAAATGTACAGAGTAAAAAGTACATTATTTCCTTTAGGAATGTAGTGAAATAAAAGTAAAAGTCAATAATATAAATAGTTACGCAAATACCCCCCAAAAACGACTTAAGTAGTACATTAAAGTATTTTTACTTAAGTACTTACACCACTGCATGTATGCTGTTCTTCTACATCATAATAATTATATGTCTGCATAGTGTTTTGTCTTCATTTTGGCAGATTATCTCATGCTTATATCTGAAAGTTAAATCCTTAAGAGTCTATTGATGCACCCGTGCTATGTAATGTAGTAGACCTTCCTGTAGCTGCCATATTGCTTGAACCTGTCCTTCCACTCAGATCGGCAAGAGGGAGGAAACGTGAAGCAGGACATACTAGAGGATGCCACTGAAGAGTATTAGAACTTGGCCCATGTCCACCTCTTCTGTTGACCTCCAGGCTCCAGCTCCACCCAACAGAATAATAATAATATATAATAACCCACCAGAAGCAACAGTTGAAACAATAAAGAGTTTTACCCGCAGCTGTTTCGGTAAAAAACTGACTGATGGGCCTGAACAAAGGTAGCCACTTTCAAATTCATAGACAGAGCTATGGATGCAAGGACTGAGCATCCATTATATACAATTATATTATAGTAAACCATGTTTTGAGGCTATACAGTGTTTGTTAGCATATATTTTGGGTTCTGGAGGGGTGCGACAGTTGACATAAGCTCATGAGGCATTTATAAGTTATATTATTCAAGAATCAATGGGTAAATATAATTAATTTACAAGTCCAAAAATGGATGTGGCAACTGCAGATTGCCTCTTTAAACAGTGAAAACACCTGGTTAATTCACTCACTGTCATGCTACTTGTGAATTATGTCAATGAGTTATGAAAACTTGATTAGCTACAGTATTTGCAGCATTTGTAGTTCTGCATTTTTTTTAAGTCGCCCTGATCAAAAGGTCTCACAATGGATTACAAACTTTCTCACAACAGTAATCATCTGTGTTCAAAAGACCTGATTATGTTCAATCTTAAATTAATTTTATGGCAATTTAGTTGTAATTGTCCACTAGCATTGATTTTGAGTCTGTTTTCCAGCCTACTGCTGTCCGGTCAGAGTTTTGGATGAGTTTGAGGCTGCTACACAGTACTAGTCATAGCCTTACAGTCAAGGCCCTGTGCCCAGACCGATCAGCTAGGCTGCTTCTCACTGTTCATTTTCTCCTCAAATCAACTGCTCTCCTTTGTGATCGTTCATTCTCTCATTACGTCATTACTGCGTCTGCATGAACGACACACCCACAAACTACGATAAAGTCAGTGAACAAAACTAATGAGTGGGTTCTTTAATCTTAACCTTTGCAGATGTCCTCAGAAACATGTTTTTTTCCATTACTCTGAGTATGCTTTTGTCCATCTCTCAGTGGGTGTCGACAGTTGTGTGCCTAGAGATGCTTTATCACTTTTCTCTCTATTCACTAGAAAAATATGTTCTTGAACAATGGGATTCTAACCTACAGTTGAACATGGTCTCATTTGTAAGCGACGTGCTGACAGCATAATCAACAACATTCTCTGTTCCAAACCTGAGGGCAAGCCAGTTAATACTGCCTCGCTAACTGCTGCTTCTAACATTTAAGTCCCCCGCTGTACTGTTGTGCAATTGGAGTTTGGATCTCTTTGTTGTCTTCCATTTGCAGATTAAAACAATATGGAAGTTGTTTTAGCATTGGCTTCAGTCATTGTCTGTTTATAGATCCCCAGCAGTGAATCTGCTACTATTCAACATTTTCAAATGTGGGAAAAACAGTCATGGTTCGTGCTCATCCGTGGAAATATTTCCATTGAGAGGCATTTTCCCTAATTATTAAACAGTGGGAATATTGCATCTTAGAGATACATTACCAAAATGTTTTTGTGGCCTGTTCAGAGACCATCACTGAACTGCCATGATTTATTTTCCCAGTGCATTATTCACTCCAGATCATAAAGGAAAATATTTTTTGACATCTTGTCAGTCTTTTGATATTTTAGGTTTGTTGACGCAGAGAAAAATATAACTGTAAAGTCAAGTATAGTGTCAGAATACCCATGGCCAACATTCAGAATTCCTACCCAGAGCCTGATTTAAACGAGTGCAACTCTACACTTTCTGCCATATAGTTAACACAAGGCCGATATACTTCAGAGCAGAGCATAATGTGTTCTTCGGCCATGTTTTTTAAAATGAGAATTGACAGATTTTAAGTGGGGTCAAGCCACAGAGGATCAAACTTTTCGTCAGAATTTCACTTTTCCACAACCATGTATGTTTTCCCTGCCTGTCAAAAGGGAGAAAAAACAATATCACTCTTGGGCAGACGACAGCAAAGTTAATGAGAGGGAGAAAAAAATGAAAGAGAGAAACTAATGAAATGAAAGAATTACTCTAATAAACAACATTCTCCTTTTCAACCCTCGCATTGTCTCAATATCCTTTACTCCATTGAAACTTTAATACAAGGCCAGGGTTTCTTTCAAAACACTGTACTTTATCTTTTCAAATGGACACAACCTACATAAGCACATACACACTGAATCTCGTCCATTCCTTGTGTGCATTCAGTGTCATGCCTTTTGTTAATGCTACATAATAACATATTGCCTTCACAAAAGAATCATTGGAAACTTTGAAAATGGCTGATATATTAAAGGGAAAATCAACAAAGAAGCACTAATTGCTATAATTTGCAGTGTTAAATAACACTAATATGTGAGAACAATGTTTTTTGTGAACAAATGTTTAATTGTGTTATACGGTTGGTAACAATATGATAATCTTTTGGAAAGCTGTTGCAGCTCAAGTCGACTACAAAACCCACAATGCAATGCAGCTGGCTGGCTGGCTAGCTGGATAGCTAGCTAGCAAGCGTAGTTACACACAATAATACCAAAGTCAATATCAGCATGTGAAGCAGCTAGTTAGCTGTAAAATCACCTAAACAAGCTGCACTATCTACAATGTCTCCATGATCAACCTGCAGATTGTTTGTTTGCAGAGAGAGTCTGACTTTTGCAACGGCACCATGCAATGCACCCTGGACTGAAGCGGCAGAAAAATAGGAGAAATGTGGTGGACCCTCTGTTAAATTACACATTTCTTGAGGTAGGGATATCACTAAAATATGATCAATGGCTCTTTTGAGAGAGAACTTCCCACATTATGTTCTTGTGTTCCTATATATGTATGGTCCTTCTGTAGCTCAGTTGGTAGAGCATGGCGCTTGTAACGCCAGGGTAGTGGGTTCGATCCCCGGGACCACCCATACGTAGAATGTATGCACACATGACTGTAAGTCGCTTTGGATAAAAGCGTCTGCTAAATGGCATATATTATTATTATTATTATATATATTATTATGACATCGATCAGTTTTGAAATCTGACATGTATGATAGACGTTTTCGCGATCTAAAAGTAATCTTCCTATTAACTTCCAGTGTAGTGAGAGCGGCATTATTACAACGTGTTACGGATACAGGTATCCTGTGTTCTTTTCTCTCCTTCTCCCCTCACAGGTGAAAATCATCACTCCCCAATCAGTCACCAATCACTCATCAATCAGAAGACACACCTCCTCCTGTTTCCTACCCAATCACAGTTCCTTTCCGTTGTTTGCTCTAGAGCTCAATCTCTCTGTAAAATGCCCTTTGTTTGTAGATCGCTCTGTTTCACCCTCTCCTACTATGTCTCTATCACTCTTTAAGTATTGAGCTATCTTTTGTTTGAGCACCTCTATATCACTCTGTCCTAACCTGTGAGTAATGCTCTTGGTTATGGTGTTTGTGTTTGTTTGCTGGTGGGAAAAGGGGGAAACAAGACAAGTCGTCCATGGGCATACACTACCCGTAGGTAAACTTTGTTAAATACACTAGTTAGAACTGGGCGGACCACCCACTGTATTTTTGGTTAGTTAGTTAGCTGTTGTTGAAATAGGCTAGTCTAGTTTAGGGGTGTTTTTGAATACTTATTATTTCTTTCCTTGGGTCCAGCTCAGCCCCTTTTCCTGTCCTCCCCCCACTACCATGTGTTTTCTAATAAACCATGTGTTTGACGGTAATTTAGTTGTCTGTGGTTATTTCGTTCTCACTGTTACTTTGTGTACTATTATAAATTGCATGAGTTATGTTACGGGTCTCGTTACCATCTCCCCTAGACTGTCAGGCCAAAAGGGATTCGTAACACAACGCTAGAGAGGTTATGGCTATTGACATTACTTTAATCAGTTTGTGTATTTTATTTCCCAGAGTGCTCTCTTCTTCATGCGATTCTGAAGTGATTTTCTCATCTCATTCTGCGCAGATTGAGGTAAGCAGATGGCCATGTGTCTGTCATTGAGACTCCACATTTGGCTCTTCTCCAACCCAGGAATGCTTCCAGCATCCAGCATTAGAACTGGCCTGCTCTGCCGTCCACAGCTCACAGTCCAATTGCAGCCTGACATCACTGATTCACTGGAGTATAGTAGCATTTGAGATAGTGTAGAGAGCTAGCCAGTGTCTTTGATTACGGCCTCGTGAAATAGTCAAATGATCTAAAATCCAGGCGAGTGGGCTGAGGTTTATTTACAGTTTAATCTCAAATTTTTGTGATGGTTGAGCTAACATGGCTGATGGGATGGAGGTGATAGGATGGCTGACTGCAGTGGATGGGGATGTTTCACCATGTAGCCACTAGAGAACCAGGGTGAAGGTCTGCTTCAAGGCCAGTAGGTGGCTAGTGCGTAAATTAGTTGAGCTCAAAAGGTACTCGCACTCAGATTTGTATTATGTCAGCAGTAACATGCACAATTTAGCCTGAGAGTGAATATATTTGAGCTTCAGTACCTTGATTATCCTTATCATCTTTCGATCTTCATTGAGAAAATATAATCTCATCTTTAAGAAGGACGTCAAAGGGAGATAGGAAAGCTGCTGTTTACCCTTACTTATTTTGCTGATGAAATATCAATTACTAGATTTCTAATCAACTCATAACCACCCCTTGGAAATTATTTGCTACTGATTTTTTGAAGTGTTCAAATGTCCCCTTTTACCCTCTAAACATTGTCTAACTTTCATCTCATTGGAATTCAGATCATGTCCCGGTGACCACCCACGTCACCATCAGATCTATTACTGTGAAACATTAAAACACCTCCGGAGCCGCCCCCGACGGTAGATGCCCCTCCCCCAAAGGTGCGGACTCCGACCACAAAACCTGACTCAATAGGGGAGGGTCCGGGTGGGCATCTACCATCGGGGGTGGCTCCGGTGTGGGGCGAAGTACCCACTCTGCTCGCATGTACGTCTTCCTCCATGGTGGCTCTGGTGCAGGGATCATCGTCGGAAGCTCCGGACCGTGGATCGTCGCCGGAAGATCTGGACTGAGAATCCCTGCTGAAGGCTCTGGACCGCAGACCGTCAGCTGGAGGCTCTGGACCGCCGACCGTCAGCTGGAGGCTCTGGACCGCCGACCGTCAGCTGGAGGCTCTGGACCGCCGACCGTCAGCTGGAGGCTCTGGACCGCCGACCGGAGGCTCTGGACCGCTGGAGGCTCTGGACCGCCGACCGTCAGCTGGAGGCTCTGGACCGCCGACCGTCAGCTGGAGGCTCTGGACCGCCGACCGTCAGCTGGAGGCTCTGGACCGCCGACCGTCAGCTGGAGGCTCTGGACCGCCGACCGTCAGCTGGAGGCTCTGGACCGCCGACCGTCAGCTGGAGGCTCTGTACCGCCGACCGTCAGCTGGAGGCTCTGTACCGCCGACCGTCGCTGGAGGCTCTGTACCGCCGACCGTCGCTGGAGTGCTCTGGACCGCCGACCGTCGCTGGAGCGCTCTGGACTGTGGAGGCGCACTGGAGTCCTCATGCGTGGTGCCGGCACCCAGTGGTACCGTGCTGGTGACACGCACCTTAGGGCGAGTGTGGGGAAGAAGCACAGGACATACTGGACTGCGGGGACCTGGAGGCCTGGAGGCCTGATGCGTGGGACCGGTACAGGTGGCACCGGGCTGATGACACACACCTCAGGGTGAGTGCTGGGAAGAGGCACAGGATGTACTGGACTATGGAGGTGCACTGGAGACAGTACGTATGGCCGGCGCAGGATATACTGGGCCGTGGAGGCGCACTGGAGATCTGGAGCGTAGCGCTGGCACAACGCGTCCTGGCGGGATGCTCACTTTAGCCCGGCAAGTGCGGGGCGCTGGCACAGGACGCACTGGGCTGTGTAGGCGCACTGGCAATACAGTGCGTAGAGCCGGAGCAGGATATCCTGGATCGAAGAGACTCACTGGAGACCAGGATCGCTGAGCCGGCACAACCCGTCCTGGCTGGATGCTCCCTTTCGCACGGCAAATGCGAGGAGCTGGCACAGAAAACACCGGGCTGTGGATGCGCACTGGAGACACACTGGGGGTGCGTCACCTGGGCTGTGGATCGGCGCACCGTGGAGATCACAGATTTCCCTCTAGTGGTGTGGGGGCTGTGCTTTGGCAAAGTGGGTGGGGTTATATCCTTCCTGTTTGGCCCTGTCCGGGGTGTCCTCGGATGGGGCCACAGTGTCCCAGTATTTATGCTGGTAGTTTATGTGTCGGGGCTAGGGTCACTTGTTTATCTGGAGACCTCCTGTCCTATTCGGTGTCCTGTGTAAATCTAAGTGTGCACTAATCGGAGGACCTGAGCCCTGAACCATGCCCCAGGACTACCTGACACGCTGCAACCTGGCCATGCTGAGTTTCAGCTGGGCACATGTCCCAAAACACCGGGCTGGTCATTTATGAACATTTGAACATCTTGGCTGTTATAATCTGGATGACATGATGGCTCCTTGCACTGTGCTGCTGCTCCAGTTTCAACTGTTCTGCCTTATTATTATTTGACCATGCTGGTCAGACACATTGCATATTTTGGCCTTTCTAGGGAGTTTTCTCCACCTGCATTGTTTGCTGTTTGGGGTTTTAGGCTGGGTTTCTGTAAATATCTCCGCAAAACATGGTACCTGACTATTCCCACGCTCCTCACGGCGACTGTCTTGCTCCAGACACCAAACATCCACTACCTCAGTGAAGCCTCTTGCACTGAGATGCAGTGCCTTAGACCACTGTGCCACTCGGGAGCCCCAACACATGTGCACATGGATGTTGTATTGTAAATATTTGGTGGCGGAGCGGTGGCCTGAGGGAAGGAACACACTGAATGTGTTGGGTAAGGAGTTATGAAATGTCATGTAGTATTTTTAACTGTTTGTAACTGTCTTATGTTTTTGGACCCCAGGAAGAGCAGCTGCTGCCTTGGTAGCATCTAATGGGGATCCATAATAAATACAAATATGGGCCATATACCACGACTAAGGGCTGTTCTTCCGCACAGTGCCTGGAAAAAGCCCTTATATAACACAAACCCTCGAGATACATTATTGCTATTATAAACTGGTTACCAATGTAATTAGAGCAGCAAAAATACATATTTTGTCATACCCATGGTATACAGTCTGATAGACCACGGCTGTCAGCCAATCAGCAATCAGGATTCGAACCACCCAGTTTTTAATGTGGATTCTGTCACTATGGGCCTTCAGACAACTCAAAGTAATAGCAATTCCACCCAAATATAGATTTTGCCTGAACTATCCCTTTAAGTTGGTTTAGAGTACGTACCTGTCAACCTTGACCTCCACTTGTCCAGTGCATTACTAGTGTCAATGGGCTATTTTGGGTAAACCAGACTGAACACTGTGCATTATTTGGTTTAACCAGGCTATCAGAGTTACCAGGCCAAGGCAGAGATGTGGAGAATATCAATGCAAGGACATACTATGACAAGATATTTATCAGTCTAGCCATTTAGCCATTGGAGGCCATCCCTGTGTGTCTCGGAAGATTTGCTAAATAAAGTCTGGCATAAACTAAAAAGGTATTACGACAGTAGTTGCTTTTTATGTTTGGTTAATAAAATCAACCCCGGGAGTCTAGCTGTTAGAGTTGAGGGCCTGGTTCTTATTATACTGTGACTTCTATCTCTAAACTGACCGTGAAATCAATGTTTCATTTTTTGCCTTACTTTATTCTTCTCCTCAAAGCCAAACCATGATTCTTTGTAAACGAATGCAGATGTTTTCCTGTGATAAGCATCCGCTGTCTCAAAGTAAAGCCGACATCATTAAATTGACTTTTTATTATTAGTTGTGTCTCGCCCTGACCATAGAGAGCCCTTGGTTCTCTATGGTGTAGTAGGTCAGGGCGTGACTAGGGGGTGTTCTAGTATGTCTATTTCTATGTTGGTGCAAATATGGTTCCCAATTCGAGGCAGCTGTTTATTGTTGCCTCTGATTGGGGATCATATTAGGTAGCCATATTAGGTAGCCATTTCCCCACCTGTGTTTTGTGTGATATTGTTTTGTGTTTAGTTGCCTGTGTGCACGTCATGACTTCACATTTTGTTGCGTCTTTATTGTTGTGCTACGCCTTGATCCGCTTATTACAAGAAACGTGACAAGTTGATATATTATTACAATTAACATGCATGGTTGATTACTTCAAAGAGGAAAATTTACTTAGCAAAATTTACTTTTGAAAGGTAGAAGTTCTCAGTGGAGTCTAACACTCATTCTCCAAAGCAATTTAATGGTGTTTGAAAAAACCTGGAGGAAATCATAGGTAATATTCCATTTCAACCCTGAATTCAATTAACCATGTTCTACTACATAGTAATTTAGTGAACACTGTATTTCAGAGTGGCTTGGAAACAGGAAAATATTTTCAAAATATGTTAAATTATTGTCAGGGCTTAGGTAGAACACAACCATAACAATATTAATGAATTAGTTCCTCCCTGTTTATATTGCCGGTGTAGTCATGAAACTCCTATGGTCCAGTTTCAAATTTGAACAGTCCTCTTGTGACTGACATTGGGACCTTTCACAATCTATTGTTGTTCAGACCACCTCCATCAACAGAGCTTCCCTAAACTCTGGATTCACCTTGTGAGTTCATTCAAAAAATATATTAATAATGTGTACGCTGTATACACCTAGAGTGTCATGCATTGTTTGCGTTTCCAATGAAACAGGAGCAGCCACAACAGAACTGTATGTCAAATGTTAAATCTTTGAAAGCTTTCCTCCGATAATTGTTTTGACAACCACATGTTTAATAGCCAACCTCTAACTGTAGCTCAGTTGGTAGAGCATGGCGCTTGTAATGCCAGGGTAGTGGGTTCGATCCCCGGGACCACCCATACGTAGAATGTATGCACACATGACTTGGTAGAGCATGGCGCTTGTAACGCCAGGGTAGTGGGTTCGATCCCCGGGACCACCCATACGTAGAATGTATGCACACATGACTGTAAGTCACTTTGGATAAAAGCGTCTGCTAAATGGCATTTATTATTATTATTATTATAACTGTGTTGTTAATTAAGTTAAGTAATGTTGTCAAAACTCAGCATTCATTAGAGCCTGCTTGTTTGGTTGGTTACACCGTTTAGGTCATTAATGTCACACGTTTGTCAAAGTATGGATCAGGCTCTGCCGCTAAGTGTGGGATTGAATTTATAATTACCACCTGTTTTAAAGTGATATTAAAAAGTTCATACACTTTCATCAATCTGATTAAAAAATATATATAATCTGTAGGCGAAGTACCACTTAGCTAGATGTCTATCTAACTGAAACCTCTTTTAAGAGAAACTTCCTACAGTATTCATGTGGCAATATTTTTCTGTAGAATCACTAATCAAGATATTGTTTAACCATGACAAGTCCATGTAATGAACACGAGGAGAGACAGAGAGCTGGTTTCAAACGCAGGGCGCAGCAGGTGTTTATTGCAAACGACCACAGGAGGAGGCAGGTAGCTGGGTCCAGGGGCAGGCAGAAGGTCATACACAGGAGGAGTCATGTGGCTGGGTCCAGGGACAGGCAGAAGGTCATACACAGGAGTAGGCAGGTAGCTGGGTCCAGGGGCAGGCAGAAGGTCATACACAGGAGGAGGCAGGTAGCTGGGTCCAGGGGCAGGCAGAAGGTCATACACAGTGGGTCCAAAAGGGCAACAGTACAGGCAGGGAAAACGCTAGTAATGTAGTCTGGGAGATCAGGCAATAAGTAGACAACAGGAAACCCGAACAGGCAGGGAATAGGCATCATTTGTGAGGCAGGTAAAAACTATCATACACGGGAGGCGTAAAACACAGGAATCACAGCTTTGAAAACTTATTATGGCTGGGGGGCAGTATTGAGTAGTTTGGATGAAAAAGGTGCCCAGAGTAAACTGCCTGCTACTCAGGCCCAGAAGCTAAGATATGCATATTATTAGTAGATTTTGATAGAAAACACTCTGAAGTTTCTAAAACTGTTTGAATGAGTATAACAGAACTCATATGGCAGGCAAAAATCTGAGAAAAAATCCAACCAGGAAGTGGGAAATCTGAGGTTTGTAGTTTTTCAATTCTTTGCCTATCCAAGATAGTGTACATTTGGTTAAATTGGACTTCCTACGGCTTCCACTAGATTTTTTCAACAATTTTTAAGGAATAGAGTTTTTAGAACCTTCTACTTTGAAGAGGGAGAGAATGAGAGCTGTTTCAACCAGAGGTCTGGCAGAATGCCATGAGCTCAGTCTCGTGAGAGCGACCTGCGTTCCATTGCATTTCTAAAGACAAAGGAATTGTCCGGTTGGAATATTATTGAAGATTTATGTTAAAAACATCCTAAAGATTGATTCTATACATCGTTTGACATGTTTCTACGAACTGCAACGGAACTTTTGACTTTTCGTCTGCACCTAGTGCTTGCGCCTCATGAATTTGTGAACTAAACGTGAAGGAGGTATTTGGTATTTGAACGATGGACTTTATCAAACTTGATTACGGAGACTTGATTACACACAGGTGGATTGTATTTATTATCATTAGTCATTTAGGTCAACATTGGATCATTCAGAGATCCTCACTGAACTTCTGGAGAGAGTTTGCTGCACTGAAAGTAAAGGGGCTGAATAATTTTGCACGCCCAATTTTTCAGTTTTTGATTTATTAAAAAAGTTTGAAATATCCAATAAATGTCGTTCCACTTCATGATTGTGTCCCACTTGTTGTTGATTCTTCACAAAAAAAATACAGTTTTATATCTTTATGTTTGATGCCTGAAATGTGGCAAAAGGTCGCAAAGTTCAAGGGGGCTGAATACTTTCGCAAGGCACTGTATGTGTATGTATATGGATATATATATATTTACCCAAAAAATGATATGGGGGATTGGAAATGAGGCAGACAGTTGCATTGATGGAAGCAATGATCTTCCACAATATTAAGCTGATCCACCCCATAAAAAAAATGTAAATTAAAAAAACACCTACTGCCATGGTGAGAGAGGTTATGCATTGAATGATCTTATATTTTGTTGACAAACGTTGTCCTGGATATGTGTATTTCCTTATGTTACAAATGGTCCATTTATACCCATAGGCTGCTGAAGTGCATGTTCATTTGAGAACCCAAAGTTAGCATTGTAGAAGTGAGTCTATCCTCATTAAACACTGTAAACTGACTTGGAAATAGTTTGCTGGTAAGAGGCATGCAAGACACTCATTAGCGCACTGTACAGTGGAGGATAATGGTAACGTGGAAATAACTAAGTGTGGGAGTAAATGCTTTATGCTTGTGGTGTTATAATGTTTTGGAAACTGTCTGACTAGTTTGAGGAGTTTATGAAACTCATTAACATATAGTAGAGTGTTTTCATAATAGCCAATCTCTGTCAGAGAAAAGCCCTTGGAGATCTCCCAGTTGGAAGCAGTGGAGGCTGGTAGGAGAAGCTATAGGATGTCAAGCTCATTGTACAGAAAAAAAGTTGTTTATCCTGATTTTTTGCTACATTATTCATTCAGTTCATCTGCTGCTTTTCCTGTTATTCTCTACTATATGTTCATTCGTTTCAAAAACTAGTCAGACAGTTTTAATTTATTCCATTCCAGCTATAACAATGAGCCCATCTTCCTATAGCCCCTCCCACCAGCCTCCTCTGGAAGGAAGCCCCTGTCAGCCCCTTTTGTGTTGCTCTCATACAACCTCAAACTAACATTCCCCGTTTTAGGGGCAAGGGAGATGGATAAACAAATTGCACCGGGCGGCCAAGTGAGACTCCCTTTGCTGCCCAGCCGTCAGTACTACCTTGTTTGACATCTCTACACATCGATAGTCATTGACTGTATGGAGGGGAATTTTAATGTGTGGGCTAGACCAGCACAGCTCCTTCTGGAGTAGCCTGCCTGACTGTATAGATGGGATGTAGACATATAACAGATGGAGTCTGGCCCTGTAAAGAAGACAGATGATGCATCCCAAATGGCACTCTATTCCTTAAATTGTGCACTACTTTTGACCTGCGTTCTATGGGCCTTGGTCAAAAGTAGGCCCCTATATAGGGAATAAGGCTCCGTTTGGGACTCAGCCGTAGAGACACATAACAGAGCCAGCAGCCTTGTGAAAGAGCTGGTCGCTGGACATTATCAGTGTGTCACTTGCTGTCGAGATTAAACATATTTTTTTCTTCTCTCAGTACTGTGGAATAATGGAAGTGACACGAGGGAGGAATCTTCTGAGCCCAGGAGAGAGCACAGTTTAATATAATTTAACTGAAGCATGGTGTATGTGTGTGTGCGTGTGTGGCCTTCACTGTTATCTGAAAAGTGAAAAGTTGATCAACTCTGCCTTTCGGTCAAGTTCCCTCGCTTCTCTCTGTCTCTGTCTCTGTCTCTGTCTCTCTCTCTCTTATATCCTCTCTGTTACACACACACACGGCCCTAAACGTGGACAATCTCTATCTAATGGAGTGTAATAGCCTCTCATCTCTGTGTGCCATGTCAGCCACAGCTGTCCATCGATGAAGTAGACAACTGTAAGTAACAACCTCCTGGTGGGAGCCGTATATTTGTGTCAATGTGTGAGTGTCGGTGCCCAGTGCATTTCCATCCCATCCTCTCCTATCCTAAGTGCCAGCCCCAGGGGTTACAAACCCATCTACCAGTTGACGGATAGAACAGAACACCAGTGGGGTGGCAATATTTGTGTTTTGAGTGAAGGTGGGATGGGGATAAACGGGGCATATGATTGCCAAACCAGTCACAGGAGGTTAGGATGTGTTTTGAATGAAACGCAGGTGTGGCTGGGTTCTATACTCTCCACGTGGACATGATTTAGGTCAGTGAGGATGTGATGGAAGTTGGCACTGATTTCAAAGGGGCTCTAGCTGCCCATCTCCTGAGTAAGGCAGGTTGAGGTGTCCTAGAGGGGTCACTCCTCTATCCCTTACCTGTTGGGCTGGGCCTGTCTGACTCCAACATAAATATAGATGGTGCCGGAGGAGCATGAATATAGATGCTGATAGCAGGATGGAGATTATGTGGAAAGAAAAGTGGGGATGTCACGGGAAGTGAACTGTCCTAATTCTTCAAGTGGGGCATAATGTTTGGAGGTTTACAAAGGGAAGGCACACGTTTTAGGAGGGCATTAATCAAATCCATAGGCACCCACTGGTTGATGTGATGGATAATAGAAGTGACAGTATAATAATAATGAGGAAGCAGTGTGTCCCCTGGAGCGATACTTAGTTTACTGGGCGAGTCCACTGAAGTAAACAAGCACTAATGAAGTTGGAAATGACTGATAGTAATGCATCCTCCTAATGGCTCACAGCCATGTTCATTGATCCAATGGGGAGGGGTAATGAGGATTACAGGAAGTGACACAATTGCACTTCCTCTCTGGTTGCCCAGGAACCAGGAAGTGTAATGCCTTAAGGCAATGTAATTTCTATTTCGGCACAGCAGGGAGGACAGCAGAAAACCATTGAGGAGACAATAAATACAGTACTGTTAGACTTCATACTGTCATATTAGTCCTTGGCAGAAAAAATAAACAATCTTTATTTTCCCTTAAAGTTTACTTAACTTTAAGTCAGTTGCACAAAACATTTGAAGGTGAATTCCCCCTTAAGAACTTCTTATTAACAATGACAGTCTAGGAACAGTGTGTTAACTGCCTTGTTCAAGGGCAGAACAACAGATTTTTAACTTGTCAGCTCAGGGATTCGATCTAGCAACCTTTACAGTTTCTGGCCCAATGCTCTAACCACTATGCTCCCTGTGGATACAAGCATGAAATTTGGAATAAACATTCCTCTAGTTATACAGTATGAAAACATCTCATAAGAAGTGCCCATTTCAAACTTAACCAGGAAGCGAGATATTGTGAAAATTCAAAATGGCTGCCATAATAGCTGGTATTTGACCAAAAAACTGTTATGCAGATAAAAGCATGAAATATGGTACAAACATTCCTGAGATTATAGCAAAATGTCATTTTAGGGTGTTCAGTTTAAAAGGAAGTGTAATTCAATTGTAATTCAAAATACCACCTATGTAGATGGTAATGAATCCATGGTCATGTTTAATGACAATCCAACATCCTGGGATTGACACTTAGGAGAACAAAGGGCTTACTTGTGTAGCCATAAATCAGGAGTTCTCTGCAAGCTTTATCAGTCTCTGGTAAGAGTTTTCACAAAGGTGTCCAGTAATCAACTGTTTTAGCCCATCCAAAACGTTCTGGTGAAGGTTCCAATTGGATGGTTTTCAGACTTGTTGACCAAATGTTGGTTTGGCACAGTGCTTGTTTTGAATGTTGCAGCAGTACAGCCTGTGTTGGGGGGGATGTTCCCCATTGAGAATGACCTCTTAGAGAAGGGATCCTTGCTCAGATCATTGAAACAATCTAGGCTGGTTGTCTTGTCATAGATAACACAGCTGTATCTCTCAAGTAATGTGAAAGTGGATGAATCCAGATCAAGCTGTTAAAATGGTTCTGCTGCCATGGAAACAAAGGCACCAGTCACCTCTGAAAATTACTTCCATGCACTTCAAGCTGTCATTTTGCCCTTTCCATGAAACTTTGAGGTTCTATCACAACCTGTGATTGCGTTGATCCAAATCTGCTGGTAGGTTTTAACCAAACCAAAAGCAACCCACAGCTTTACGGTAGGATTTTTAAAAATATTACCTTTATTTTACTAGGCAAGTCAGTTAAGAACAAATTCTTATTTTCAATGATGGCCTAGGAACAGTGGGTTAACTGGCTGTTCAGATGCAGAACGACAGACTTTGTACCTTGTCAGCTCGGGGATTTGAACTTGAAACCTTTCGGTTACTAGTCCAATGCTCTAACCATTAGGCTACCCTTCCGCCCTACCAAGGATAATCCTTAGTAAGATAAAATAACAGCCCAGCAAGGAGGACAATGATGTCTGTGTCCACTGATCGAATAATAATGATTGATGCACCCTTTTGAAGGGCATTTTTAAGATGAAGGCATACTCCTGTGTCTTGCCTCTTTGTAGTCACATTCCGTAATTGATGTCGGAGAGCTCTTTGAGCTCTCTTTTCCATCTTCAAATCCATTGGGGGACACCTTCTTTGTCAACATTTTGAAAAGATCCTGTATGTTGATTTCTGAGAAAGTCAGAGAACTTACATGGAAGCGTGGTTGTCTTCTTTCAGACTTTCATCGATACTCTCTCATTGAGTATTTTAGACTATTTTCTTTGTATGTGTCACACATTATCGATTCAATTGCAGTTTTTCAACTTTAGCTCTACACTACTGCCATATTTGCCAAATGTGGAAACTTGGTGTGTAGGCGGCAAGGAATGGACAAGGACAGCTCCATCATTGATTTTGGCATCAAAAGAAGAGGGCACAGGTGGGTAGGAATCTACAGTGATCAGGCCTACCAGATCAGATTTTGGAGTTTGCATGTTAAGCATTATGTTATTTGAATGGGCTGGAGGACATGGGTTATTCTCACGAGAGGAAAAACGAATCTAGGTTTCCATCTCTGAACTTCCTCGCATTGTAAAGTCGTCTCAAAAGTGTACAATTATTTTTGAATGCTAATAGTTGCTTTCTCTCTTTTGTGACTGGCTTTGCATTAGCATTTTAAGCAGTGTTTCTATACACAATGACTTCCTGGATATATTTTTGATATTTGAGAAGTGCGTAGTTTCTCAATGTTACAGACAATAGTAATAGTATCTTTGCTTGCACAATTGTGTGTATCCAAAACCAAATGCTCTGGACATTTCTCTAGGAATTGATTCCCCATGCTTGAGATTGTGTTGCACAAGCTGGCCACTTGTTTTTTTAATGCTTGCTGGTGTGTTGAATATTGCAACTACAGTTTGGAACTAGCAACATTTTCAATTGGGTGAATTTTTGCTTAGTTGTTAGCTAGATATCTAGCTACATTATGTAGTATTGGTATTTACAAAATGGTTGGAATTTGCCCAGCTAGCTACCCAGCTGATAGTGATATTCTACGGACGTTCACAACGTTTCCTTTTGGTCCCTTACCATTTTCCCCAGGACGTCCTTTTGTTAGCTGGGTTCTTAGTTTGTATTAATATTAATCATACTATGAAACAAGATTAACCAGGTCTAAATGAGGCATTGGGCTTACATAACTGAAAGTGAGTTGATTAGACAAACCAAAAATGCATTAGCTAGCTACAAAGATGCAAATTATTGATTAGTGTTACCTCCACAACCCTGAGCTGCACACTCGCCTCCCCATCCCCCATGACCAGAGCCTGAGAGTCTATGGGGTAGCATAAACCTGCCTCACATTCCCAGTGGGTCAGAAGTTTACATACGCTCAATAAGTATGTGGCAGCATTGCCTTTAAATTGTTTAACTTGTGTCAAACGTTTGGGTAGCCTTCCACAAGCTTCCCACAATAAGTTGGGTGAATTTTGGCCCATTCCTCCTGACAGAGCTGGTGTAACTGAGTCAGGTGTGTAGGCCTCTTTGCTCGCCTATGCTTTTTCAGTTCTGCCCACAAAATGTCTATGGGATTGGGATCAGGGCTTTGTGATGGCCACTCCAATACCTTGATTTAGTTGTCCTTAAGCCATTTTGCCACAACTTTGGAATTATGCTTTGGGTCATTGTCCATTTGGAAGACCCATTTGCGACCAAGCTTTAACTTCCTGACTGATGTCTTGAGATGTTGCTTCAATATATCCACATAATTTTCCGTCCTCATGATGCCATCTATTTTGTGAAGTGCACCAGTGCTTCCTGCAGCAAAGCACCCCCACAACATGATGCTGCCACCCCTGTGCTTCACGGTTGGGATGGTGTTCTTCGGCTTGCAAGCCTCCTCCTTTTTCCTCCAAACATAACGGTAGTCATTATGGCCAAACAGTTATATTTTTGTTTCATCAGACCAGACGACATTTCTCCAAAAGTACGATCTTTGTCCACATGTGCAGTTGCAAACCTTAGGCTTTTTTTATGGCGGTTTTGGAGCAATGGCTTCTTTCTTGCTTCCTTGTCGATATTAGGACTCATTTTAATGTGGATATAGATCATTTTGCACTTGTTTCCTCCAGCATCTTCACAAGGTCCTTTGCTGTTGTTCTGGGATTGTTTTGCACCACAGTACGTTCATCTCTAGGACAGAACGTGTCTCCGTTCTGACAGCTGTGTGGTTATGACAGCTGTGTTTCTTTTGATTATGATGTCAAGCAAAGAGGCACTGTGTTTGAAGGTAGGCCTTGAAATACATCCACAGGTATCCAATTGACGTGCCAAAACAATATTTTGTGAACAAGACATGTGTGATGTGGTTTAAAACGAGTTTTAATGACTCCAACCTAAGTGTATGTAAACTTCCGACTTCAGCTGGACTTGTGGGATGTTGTGCGTGTCCAAAGTGTAACGTGTGTATATATACAGTGGGGCAAAAAAAGTATTTAGTCAGCCAACAATTTGTCAAGTTCTCCCACTTAAAAAGATGAGAGAGGCCTGTAATTGTCATCATGGGTACACTTCAACTATGACAGACAAAATGAGAAAAAAAATCCAGAAAATCTCATTGTAGGATTTTTTATGAATTTATTTGCAAATTATGGTGGAAAATAAGTATTTGGTCACCTACAAACAAGCAAGATTTCTGGCTCTCACAGATCTGTAACTTCTTCTTTAAGAGGCTCCTCTGTCCTCCACTCGTTACCTGTATTAATGGCAACTGTTTGAACTTGTTATCAGTATAAAAGACACCTGTCCACAGCCTCAAACAGTCACACTCCATGTCACATAATTGTGACCTGTTTCAAGAAGCTAGATTTATTTTTTATCAACATCCTGGGGGGCCAGAAATAACATTCGCTGCTCAGTATGTGTTGGTAGTCTTTGCTGTCACTGTTTTTTTGAAAAATATACATTTAGCCATGGAGAACTGCAAAGGTGTTGCTATTGCTCTCAAGAACATTGCTGCACTCAATTTGGCATGCCTATCTACAAAGATTTTAAAAAGTTGGGATGTACTACTTTCTGCACATGGTCAGTGTGAACCGGAGTGACTTGACATAACGGGCCAAACAAGCTGTAGCTAGCTACAAACAAAACGGAAAAGACATGCTGCCGTGAAGCATTCATCCATACAGTGCCTTGCGAAAGTATTCGGCCCCCTTGAAATTTGCGACCTTTTGCCACATTTCAGGCTTCAAACATAAAGATATAAAACTGTATTTTTTTGTGAAGAATCAACAACAAGTGGGACACAATCATGAAGTGGAACGACATTTATTGGATATTTCAAACTTTTTTAACAAATCAAGAACTGAAAAATTGGGCGTGCAAAATTATTCAGCCCCTTTACTTTCAGTGCAGCAAACTCTCTCCAGATGTTCAGTGAGGATCTCTGAATGATCCAATGTTGACCTAAATGACTAATGATGATAAATACAATTCACCTGTGTGTAATCAAGTCTCCGTATAAATGCACCTGCACTGTGATAGTCTCAGAGGTCCGTTAAAAGTGCAGAGAGCAACATGAAGAACAAGGAACACACCAGGCAGGTCCGAGATACTGTTGTGAAGAAGTTTAAAGCCGGATTTGGATACAAAAAGATTTCCCCAGCTTTAAACATCCCAAGGAGCACTGTGCAAGCGATAATATTGAAATGGAAGGAGTATCAGACCACTGCAAATCTACCAAGACCTGGCCGTCCTTCTAAACTTTCAGCTCATACAAGGAGAAGACTGATCAGAGATGCAGCCAAGAGGCCCATGATCACTCTGGATGAACTACAGAGATCTACAGCTGAGGTGGGAGACTCTGTCCATAGGACAACAATCAGTCGTATATTGCACAAATCTGGCCTTTATGGAAGAGTGGCAAGAAGAAAGACATTTCTTAAAGATATCCATAAAAAGTGTCGTTTAAAGTTTGCCACAAGCCACCTGGGAGACACACCAAACATGTGGAAGAAGGTGCTCTGGTCAGATGAAACCAAAATTGAACTTTTTGGCAACAATCCAACACGTTATGTTTGGCGTAAAAGCAACACAGCACATCACCCTGAACACACCATCCCCACTGTCAAACATGGTGGTGGCAGCATCATGGTTTGGGACTGCTTTTCCTCAGCAGGGACAGGGGAGATGGTTAAAATTGATGGGAAGATGGATGGAGCCAAATACAGGACCATTCTGGAAGAAAACCTGATGGAGTCTGCAAAAGACCTGAGACTGGGACGGAGATTTGTCTTCCAACAAGACAATGATCCAAAACAAAAGCAAAATCTACAATGGAATGGTTCAAAAATAAACATATCCAGGTGTTAGAATGGCCAAGTCAAAGTCCAGACCTGAAACCAATCGAGAATCTGTGGAAAGAACTGAAAACTGCTGTTCACAAACGCTCTCCATCCAACCTCACTGAGCTCGAGCTGTTTTGCAAGGAGAAATGGGAAAAAAATTCAGTCTCTCGATGTGCAAAACTGATAGAGACATACCCCAAGCGACTTACAGCTGTAATCGCAGCAAAAGGTGGCGCTACAAAGTATTAATTTAAGGGGGCTGAATAATTTTGCACGCCCAATTTTTCAGTTTTTGATCTGTTAAAAAAGTTTGAAATATCCAATAAATGTCGTTCCACTTCATGATTGTGTCCCACTTATATACAGTTTTATATATTTATGTTTGAAGCCTGAAATGTGGCAAAAGGTCGCAAAGTTCAAGGGGGCCGAATACTTTCGCAAGGCACTGTATATACGGGGAAGAGTCAAGCTACATTTTCAGATATTATACATTTCGCATTTTGTCAGAAAGTCCTTTCCGTTACAAGTTAATGTGTACCGTTAGCTTGCTGGCTCCCTAGCTAAGGTTAAATGTATGATCTTGTAGTAAAATTATTTGTATCTCAGAAAGCCATTTGCATTGCTAGTTATAGCGTAATGTTAGCTGGGGGGGGAGTTGCATTTCTTTCAACTGACCCATCAATTTAGACAAGTGTGTCTGGGTAGGCAACATCTAATAATTATAAAATATTTAAAACATTTCTCGGGACACTTTCTATTTTTGATATTGTCCCTATGCAAATTTGCAAGCAACCATTTCACTGTACTGTTTACACCTTCCATATCCTGTGCATGTGACAAATCATATTTTATTTTATTTGATAAAGTGTGTGTTTACCAGAGAAGGTCATGTGAAGAACAACATGACCTGCACCAAAGTCGGATTAGGATATAGGCAAAGGACTAGATAGTGTTTTTTACCTGTAGTTTTCCTTATTGTATGCTACTCCTTACACCACTTTTAGTCTTGAAATGCTTAGTTGTTTCCGACACTAACTTACTCACTACCTTAGCACATAGCCTTACATGTGAATCCTTAAAGAGATGGGTGGGGCTAAGGCTTAAGAGGGTGTGAACGATGCTGAATAAGTGTAGACAAAGAAGAGCTCTCCAGTAGGTGTACCAAAACATTCAAGTGCCATTTTGTAGCTCTCAGTCTCTACTTTTATCCAAAGACCAAATCAAGGTGGTCGGTCACAATTGAACCCTCACTGTTAATTTTCTAATGCTAAAATTACCAATGAACACACAACCTTTTGCGATGCTCTGACTATTAGTGGAGGCGCCTCCCTCAGTGCTCCACCGATGGTGGAGTTCTCAGCAGGACGATATACAGTGATGTAAAGTACTTAAGCAAAAATACTTGAGAGTACGACTGAAGTATTTTGGGGGGGGTATCTGTACTTTACTATTTATATTTTTGAAAACTTTTACTTTTACTTCTACATTCCTAAAGACAATTGTGTACTTTTTACATTTCCCTAACACAAAAGTACTCGTTACATTTTGAATGCTTAGCAGGACAGGAAAATTGACAAATTTACATGCTTATCAAGAGAAACACCCCGGTCATCCCTACTGCGTCTGATCTGGTGGATTCACTAAACACACATGCTTCGTTTGTAAATTATGTCTGAGTGTTGGAGTGTGCCCCTGGCTATCTGTAAAATTAAAAAACAAGATGGTGCTGTATGGATTGCTTAATATAAGGAATTTTAAATGATGTAAACTTGTACTTGTACTATTGTTACTTAAGTACATTTTTGCAATCATATTTAAAACCAACTACTTTTACTCAAGTAGTATTTTACTGTGTGCATTGTACTTTAGTCATTTTCTATTGAGGCACATTTACTTTCACTCAAGTATGACAATTGGGTACTTTTTCTACGACTGACGATACCATTCAGGCATGCTTATACTTTTTTAATGTTCGTGTAGAAGATCCCATCTTTTGGGATTATTCTCAGACCAAAACACTTTTTTTATATTACAGTATATGCTCACTCCCTTGGCATAAAACTAATGTAAAAGGGAATTGGTTGTGATTTTATTGGGAAAAGCCATCGTTGACAAATTTGACAGTCATCCACTGGCTGACAGAATAGAGTTTCTGGCCAGTATATGAATGTAGTTTCATGTTATAGAACACAGGTATTTTAGCTCTATTTGTGTGTGTGGTTTTGTAAGGATGTAAGTGTGAAGACCTGTCAGTGAGAGAGAGCCCCATAAACGCTTCAGTCTCATCATTACGAAGGACATTTCACACTGTCTGTCACCAATGACCTCACAGAGAGAGACCATCCGTTGACGACTCCGAGTCAAGCATCTCCAACATCTTCTCATCAACGTGTCAAAAGGCTGACGAGGTATTTTACACTGTGAGGTGTGCAAGGATTATTTCAATATTCCACCCAAGTCTTTTTCTCATCCCCTGCTCCACAACCGTCGAAGAGTTTGAAAAACTTTGCTGATTTGGTGTTAGATCAGTTCCCTTGTATCTATCAAAGGAAATGTACGCATAAGACAACAAGTAAATCAGTGGATGAGTACAGAATTGGCATTCAAGTTTTTGTCAGTGTGCGTCTCATTTAGGTAACAAAATATTGCTGTTCTTGTATCACTGGTGCTCAGGAGGTTCAGGTTTATCATCCTCTTTCTATCTGAAATACATCTGGTGCTTCTACTCCGAATGACCTGGTTCAATGTATTTTCCGTTAACTTTTTGCCCTATTTCGCTTACAGGGATTTTAGCGTTTAATTGCCTTTAAACAAACAAGCCAGTTATGAATACTGTAACACTGGAGGTGTGAACTGCAGAACTGGAATGTAAGGTCATAGCCATTACCAAACACCAGGGACAGCCAGTGAGCAGTCTGAAGCAAGTTAAAGACACAATGTGCAATATCCTGCTGTTCAAAGGCCATACCTACAGTAAAAAAAGTGGCAGGGTCAGAAGGTTGAAATTGAAGATTGTGCTTTTAACCAACAAGCTTTGATCAGAAACATACCTTCGCATTACGACCTCACCTGCCATCAAGAGCTACCATGATTGAACACAACGCATCAAGGCAATTTCCTTCATTCTACAATAACCTGAAGGCATTTCTCCATAACTGACAAAGCGGTTCAGGTTAATCTAAAAGCGATGGCACTTTAAATTTAAATAGGTGAATTTCTCATGTTTGCGATGCATCTAGCCTGCAGTGATCTAATGCCCCAAATCATGAATGAGAGCAATAAATGCGAGACAAACGATCAGTACATGATTTGATAGTTGGATATCGATGTTTGTTTATCATGGTGAAAGAGAATAATTGAGGTTAAAAGGTATGTGATTTGCAGTTTACAGGTATGACATAATTGAGGTTAAAAGGTATGTGATTTGCAGTTTACAGGTATGACATAATGAGGTTAAAAGGTACGTGATTTGCAGTTTACAGGTATGACATAATGAGGTTAAAAGGTACATGATTTGCAGTTTACAGGTATGACATAATTGAGGTTAAAAGGTACATGATTTGCAGTTTACAGGTATGACATAATGAGGTTAAAAGGTACGTGATTTGCAGTTTACAGGTATGACATAATGCCAAATACTATTAGTCTCATCATTGTTGTCAGTGAGAGTGTTGACAAAAACAACACTCTGTACGAATGGTAACGTCTATGGTTTCATATAAACATGTTTGTGCTACATAATATTGCTGTTGATCATTTTTGTTGTTGTATCTGAGACCCTTTTAGTTACTATTTGCAAAACACTTCACAGAGAGCGATAATGCACCTGGTAGGGTTTTGCAACAAAACATGCATGTTTTCTCTCTCTCTCTCTCTCCCTCTCTCTCACACACACACACACACACACACACACACACACACACACACACACACACACACACACACACACACACACACACACACACACACACACACACACACACACACACACACACACACACACACACACACACACACACACACACACACACACACACATTCCAACTCAACACTCTATTGCAAATGATATATTTTGTGTTAGTCTACGGTGCCTTCAGAAAGTATTCATACCTTTTGACTTATTCCACATTTTGTTGTGTTACAGCCTGAATTCCAAATGGAATAAATATAATTTTTCTATCACCCATCGACACACAATACCCCATAATAACAAAGTGTAAACATGTCTTTAGAAATGTTTGTTGCGTGGGGCCAAAACATGACCAAATAATTTTGTACTTGACCCAAAGATAAACATGCCTGTACACACTTTCTATGAACGCTACGTGTTACTGTATTCGTTTCCTTCACTTGTTTTGACCAATTAAACTGTTTTCACACACAAAACACTCACTTTACACGTTTTATCACCACTTGTTTACCGTGAACATGAAAGAGCAGGGAAGTACCATAATTCCCAACACCTTGGGATGGACAACATTATTTTTTTTCACCTTAAAGATCTTTAAATGTCTTTAACAATAACAGTTGGTTCATAAATCCATGTGTAATGTTAATCATAGCAGTTTCTCCTTTCTATTTTAAATCAAAATATAATATTTCATGGAATATTTGACGTTCTCATTCACCCCCATGAGCCAGTACATGTCATACCCATGTGCTTAATTTGAGGTAAAGTCAGTTCTCTGAACCCTGCACAGTGTGTCTTGCTTCATTACCAATCATTTTACTGTGTCCCCCCTGGCATCACTGGCTAACAGCCCTGGCAGACAGCAGATATATTGGGGTGAGGGTGTGCTGGCTCGGCTTGGTGAGAGTATGTCCTAGATTAAATCAGGACAAGTGTTAACCTGCTATGTCTCATGGGCATAAAGGTCCAACAAAGCCTCATTGTGTGTGTGCTTTCTTTCTTTCTCACTTTCTTTCTCTCGCTCGCTCTCTCTCTTTTAGTCACACACACAAACACACACACAGTACCATTCAGTAACCAAAAAAGTGTTAAACAAATCAATATATTTTAGATTCTTAAAGTAGCCACCCTTTGCCTTGATGAAAGCTTTGCAAACTCTTGGCATTCTCTCAACCAGCTTCACCAAGAATGCTTTTCCACCAGTCTTGAAGGAGTTCCCACATATGCTGAGCACTTGTTGGATGCTTTTCCTTCAATCTGCGGTCCAACTCATACTAAACCATCTCAATTTGGTTGAGGTCGGGTGATTGTGGAGGCCAGGTCACCTGATGCAACACTCCATCGCTCTCCCTTTTGGTAAAATCACCTTTACACAGCCTGAAGGTATGTTTTGTAATTGTCTTGTTGAAAAACAAATGATAGTCCCAATAAGCACAAACCAGATGGAATGGCGTATCGCTGCAAAATGCTGTGGTAGCCATGCTGGTTGAGTCTGCATTGATTTCTAAATAAATCAGACAGTGTCACCAGCAAAGCACCTCCTTCTCCATGCTTCACGGTTGGAACCACAAATGCAGAGATCATACCTGCTCTCACAAAAACACAGCGGTTGGAACTAAAAATCTCAAATTTTGACTCATCAGACCAAAAGACAGATTTCCACTTGTCGTCGATATCTGGAGGTGGTCTTGAGGAGGGCCGACCGGGCTCTCCTCCAGGTACGATGACAGCGATGGACAAACATCTGGGCCGAAGGTATGTCAACCTCTTCTTCTTGCTCAGGGAAGAGCGGGGGCTGATTCCCCAGGGAACACTCAAAGGGTGTTAGGCCCGTGGCAGAGCAGGGAAGGGTGGTGCGTGTGTATTCGACCCACACAAGCTGCTGGCTCCAGGTGGTGGGGTTGGCGGAGACCAGGCAGCGCAGAGAGGTCTATAGGAACTGGCCGTTGGACTGGGGTTGGAAACCAGAGGACAGGCTGGCCGACAATCCAATGAGGGTGCAGAACGCCTCCCAGAACCGAGGACCCCAGTCCATGGATCCAGAAGACGTGCTGCACCATGAGCTGGGCCATCTCTTTGGAAGAGGGTCGCTTGAGGTGAGGAATGAAGTGGGCGGCTTTGGAAAACCGATCCACTACGGTCAGGATAGCAGTGCCGCCATCAGACGGGGGGAGACACGTGACAAAGTCCAGGGAGATGTGAGACCAGGACAGTGAGGGACAGGCAGAGGTCGGAGGAGACCAGCCGGAGCTTGTAGAGGAGTTTTGTTCAGTGCATAAGCCGTGTAAGCGGCGACGAATGCTGAGGCATCAGGAACTATGGTAGGACACAAAAAACTCTGTCAAGGTCTGATGGGAGCCCGGGTAGTAGACAAGCCTGGAGGAGTGGGCCCACTTCAGGACCGAGGAGTGCACCGCATCAGGACCGAATGTCCGGTTATCTGGGCACCCCACAGTGTACAGCTGGGAACGCTGTGCCTCACGAACCTGCTTTCCTATTCCCCAGCTGAGTGCCGTCACCAGGCACGAGGTGGGAAGGATGGTCTCAGGTTCCAGGGTAGTAGCCATGGGGCTATAGCAGTGTGACAGGGCATCCAGCTTGACATTCTTAGATCCCGGCATGTATGAGAGGGAGAAGTTGAACTGGGTGAGCAGTATGGGCCACCTAGCTTGCTTGGAATTGAGATGCTTGGTGGTGCGGAGATATTCCAGGTTCTTGTGGTCGGTCCACACAAAGGAAAGGATGTTCCACCCCCTCCAGCCAGTGCCTCCACTCCTCCAATGCAATCTTCCCCGCTAGAAGCTTACTATTCCCCACATTGTAGTTCCTTGACATGGCGTTGAGGCGGTGGGAGAATAATACGCAGAGATTTAACTTGAGGTCCAGGGCAGACTGCTGGGACAGAACAGCCCCCACTCCAACATCTGAAGCATCGGCCTCCACCATGAAGTGACCGGATGGGTCAGGGTGAACCAAAATGGAAGCTGTGGGGAAGTGGTGTTTGAGATCCCGGAAGGTCCGGTCAGCAGCTTGGGACCACGTGAATGGAACCTTGGGAGAGATGAGTGCAGATGAGTGCAGTTGTCCCCATGGCGGAGTGTCTGGGAGAAGTTCAATCCCGCAGTCATAAGGTCCGTGCGGCGGCAGTGAAGTGTCCTGGGCCTTACTAAACACTTCCCGGAGTTCCTGGTACTTTGCGGGAATGCTGGAGAGGTCCAGGGCTGCTTCCTAGCCCCCAGGAAGATGTCCCGGGGCAGGCTGCGCTGACTTCAGGCAATGGTGTTGCAAAACGGGCTCCAGCCAATGATGGCACTGGCAGACCTGTCAATGAGGGGATTGTGTCGCTGGAGCCAGGAGAATCCTAATACCAAGGGAACCTGAGGAGACTTAATGAGCAGGAACTGGATCGTCTTGCTCATCCTTTGCTTCCTCTGAAACATGTCGAACAGCGCTTCGCGGTTCCAAGCACCCTCAACTGCCAACTTGCGGAAATCCACTGCATAGTCTGCCACACTACGGGAGTATTGACGTAGCTGGAGCAGCTTGTGAGTAGCCTCTCTCCCAGACAACGGAGAATCAAACACCTTCCAACCCTCCGCCACAAACGTCAGACTGAGGCAGACAGCTGTTTGTTGCTCCCACACCACCGTGGCCCAGGCGAGTGCCCTCCCGGACATCAGCGTTATGATGTACACTATCCTCGAGTGGTCCAAGGGGAACAAAAAAAGGCTGCTGCTTGAAAATGAGGGAGCACTGGAGGAGAAAAGCCTGACAGGTTCCGGGAATCTCAAGCATAGTGCTCTGAAGGAGGTAAGCGGGGTTCTCGGGACACTGGGGTAGGCTGGGAGATCACGGGGGTGACCCAGTGGGGAATCCTCAGTATTGCTCCAGCAAGGTATCGAATGCCTGATCATGACGTTTTGTCAGGGGTTGGAGTCCCTCCATAAGACCTTGAAGTAACTCCTTGTGTCTTCTAATGGTGGCTCCTTGCAGGGAGACAGCATTGTGGAGCTGGTCTACTGGGTCAGTCATGGCCAGTTCGCACAATCAGGATTCAGATATGACCCAGATGCAAACAGTGTCAAAAAACAAAGGTTTATTTCTAGAACATGGGCAGGCAAATGACAGGTCAAAGGCAGGTAGAGGTCAGTAATCCAGAGAGGGTGCAAAAGGTCCAGAATGGCAGGCAGGGTCAGGGCAAGCAGAACGGTCAAAACCAGGAAGGACAAGAACAGACAGGAGCAGAGGAACAAATGCTGGCACATTTCACGAAACAACTGGCAACAGACAAGCAGAGAGCACAGGTATAAATACATAGGGGATAATGGGGAAGATGGGCAACACCTGGAAGGGGGTGGAGACAAGCACAAAGACAGGTGAAAGATCAGGGTGTGACAAATTGACTTATCCTCTGCAGCAGAGGTAACTCTGGTTCTTCCTTTCCTGTGGCTGTCCTCATGAAAGCCAGTTTCATCATGGTGTTTGATTGTTTTTGCGACTGCACTTGAAGAAACTTTCAAAGTTCTTGACATTTTACGCATTGACTGATCTTCCTGTATTAAAGTAATGATGGACCGTCATTTCTCTTTGCTTATTTGAGCTGTTCGTGCCATAATATGGAGTTGGTATTTTACCAAATAGGGCTATCTTCTGTGTACTACCCCTACCCTGTCACAACACAACTGATTGGCTGAAACGCATTTAGAAGGAAAGAAATTCTGCAAATTAACTTTTAACTAGGCATACCTGTCAATTGAAATGCATTCCAGGTGACTACCTCATGAGGCTGGTTGAGACAATGCCAAGAGTGTGCAAAGCAGTTATCAAGGCGACGGGTGGTTACTTTGAAGAATGAAATATATATTGATTTGTTTAACACTTTTTTGGTTACCACATAGTTTGTCTTCACTATTATTCTGCTATGTAGAAAATAGTAATAAAACATTTAAATAAAAACAGGAATGAGTAGGTGTCCAAACTTTTGACTATTGGTATTGTATGTCAAAATGTAAAAGCAACATGTGATAAAATAAAGCTACACATTTGAGCACATGTGAAAACCTGATCTAATGTTAAATGTGACAACATGGGGATGCAACATTTCAACAAGTGTTACCATTTTACATGTAAAACTGAAAATTTGATTTCCACATATGATGGTGGAAATTAGATTATCAGATGTGAAAGTTTTTCACATGTGAAAATGCAATTTCATATGTGAGAGTTTACAGAAGTCCCCTTACCTACAGTGGGGCCAAAAAAGTATTTAGTCAGCCACCAATTGTGCATGTTCTCCCACTTAAAAAGATGAGAGAGGCCTGTAATTTTCAACATAAGTACACTTCAACTATGACTGGGGAAATAAATCCTGAAAATCACATTGTAGGATTTTTAATGAATTTATTTGCAAATTATGGTGGAAAATAAGTATTTGGTCACCTACAAACAAGCAAGATTTCTGGCTCTCACAGACCTGTAAATTTTCTTTAAGAGGCTCCTCTGTCCTCCACTTGTTACCTGTATTAATGACACCTGTTTGAACTTGTTATCAGTATAAAAGACACCTATCCACAACCTCATAGTCGGACTCCATACTCCACTATGGCCAAGACCAAAGAGCTGTCAAAGGACACCAGAAACAAAATTGTAGACCTGCACCAGGCTGGGAAGACTGAATCTGCAATAGGTAAGCAGCTTGGTTTGAAGAAATCAACTGTGGGAGCAATTATTAGGAAATGGAAGACATACAAGACCACTGATAATCTCCCTCGATCTGGGGCTCCACGCAAGAGCTCACCCCGTGGGGTCAAAATGATCACAAGAACGGTGAGCAAAAATCCCATAACCACATGGGGGGATCTAGTGAATGACCTGCAGAGAGCTGGGATCAAAGTAACAAAGCCTACCATCAGTAACACACTACGCCGCCAGGGACTCAAATCCTGCAGTGCCAGACGTGTCCCCCTGCTTAAGCCAGTACATGTCCAGGCACGTCTGAAGTTTGCTAGAGAGCATTTGGATGATCCAGAAGAAGATTGGGAGAATGTCATATGGTCAGATGAAAGGTAAAAACTCAACTTGTCGTGTTTGGAGGACAAAGAATGATGAGTTGCATCCAAAGAACACCATACCTACTGTGAAGCATGGGGGTGGAAACATCATGCTCTGGGGCTGTTTTTCTGCAAAGGGACCAGGACGACTGATCCGTGTAAAGGAAAGAATGAATGGGGCCATGTATCGTGAGATTTTGAGTGAGAACCTCCTTCCATCAGCAAGGGCATTGAAGATGAAACGTGGCTGGGTCTTTCAGCATGACAATGATCCCAAACACACCGCCCGGGCAACGAAGGAGTGGCTTTGTAAGAAGTATTTCAAGGTCCTGGAGTGGCCTAGCCAGTCTCCAGATCTCAACCCCATAGAAAATATTTGGAGGGAGTTGAAAGTCCGTGTTGCCCAGCAACAGCCCCAAAACATCACTGCTCGAGAGGAGATATGCATGGAGGAATGGGCCAAAATTCCAGCAACAGTGTGTGAAAACCTCGTGAAGACTTACAGAAAATGTTTGACCTCTATCATTGCCAACAAAGGGTTTAAAACAAAGTATTGAGATAAACTTTTGTCATTGACCAAATACTTATTTTCCATCATAATTTGCAAATAAATTAATAAAAAATCCTACAATGTGATTTTCTGGATTTGTTTCCCTCATTTTGTCTGTCATAGTTGAAGTGTACCTATGATGAAAATGACAGGCCTCTCACATCTTTTTAAGTGGGAGAACTTGCACAATCGGTGGCTGACTAAATACTTTTTTGCCCCACTGTATAATACAGCTCTGCACTTAGCAAAAAAGTTCTATCTGCATTGCTATTTTATCAGTTAATCTGACTATTGTCTCATCATTGATTTATTTAAGACATTTTAGGGTTTTCTGTATTGTTGTCTAATGGGGCATATGACAAATAGTTTTTCTTGATTTGTATTTTTAAATAAACTGATATTTACAGTGCCTTGAGAGAGAGAGAGCATTTGTGAACAGCAGTTTTCAGTTCTTTCCACAGATTCTCGATTGGATTCAGGTCTGGACTTTGACTTGGCCATTTTAACACCTGGATATGTTTTTTTGAACCATTCTATTGTAGATTTTGCTTTATGTTTTGGATCATTGTCTTGTTGGAAGACAAATCTCCGTCCCAATTTTTCAGTTTTTGATTTGTTAAAAAAGTTTGAAATATCCAATAAATGTCATTCCACTTCATGATTGTGTCCCACTTGTTGATTCTTCACAAAAAAATACAGTTTTATATCTTTATGTTTGAAGTCTGAAATGTGGCAAAAGGTCGCAAAGTTCAAGGGGGCCGAATACTTTCGCAAGGCACTGTACTTAAGTGTAGGAATATAGGTGAAATAATTTATTGACACAGACATGGTGGGAGTAGCAAGGATATCGGAATGCCATGAACCAATACGTTGTGAGTATAAATCCCAAGTAAGCACAGGCTGAATAATAATTTATGTAGAAATAAACATACACAATGTAGTCATGTATGTCAAATATGTACAAATAATGTGTGTATCATAAGGACTTGTTTTTATTTGCAGGGCATCACAAATTGTTATCCCCAAGTGAAAGAAAATATTTGAAACTTCATGAAATGTCACTTGAAGTGATCCAAAAACACATGTTTTCACCTGAAAAATGTCACTTGAAGTGATCCAAAAACACATGGTTTCACATGAGAAAGTGTTACAAAAACACATGGTTTTTCATTCATGAACGTACATTCAAATCTGACAGAACAACATTGCCACAGACACAGGAGCCAAGTCCATTAAGTTTGACTTGGAAATTGTCTTGGTGAGGTTGAAGATAGCATAACTTTCAGGGGTACACACTCTTAGTGTAATCTATTTTCCCTGTTTTACATGTCTGCTTTCAGTTAATAATGCTCTGTGTTATTGAACCCAGACCTCTTCTAAGAAGCTGTAATGTGTTCAGAGAAAGACATATTTCGCTCTATAGAATCACAGTGACGCAAGGGAGAGATCTCAATGGAAGCAGACTGTTGTGGAATTATCAGAATTAGTTGAGTAACATAGATAAGATGTGTTATTTTCATGATATGCTTATGAGTTATTTCTCATAAGAATGTATTTTGTTGTACTATAGTGGTGGCCATTGGCAGTTATCTGTTCTATGTCAGGACTAAGTTGCATGGGCCACAGAGAGGGGAGAGGTCAAAGTGTCATCATGTGTAAACATATCTTTTACTCCCTACCTTTTCTAGTGGGGAAAGAAGGGTTGCAGTGTCTGGAATCATTATATGCTCCCTCTAATGTTGCTTTTATCTTAACCTATAGCCTCACCCTCCTCTCCGTGAGTTTGTCCAGAAGGTTGTATTTTGAGTTGGTTGTATCTAAATGACAATGATATATGCCTGTTGATATGGAGGATTTGGTTTATGGTTCTAGGGTTTGGGAAAGGAGACAAAGCTGAACGATGAATTATGTCTATGCTGTCTGACTATGTGTGTCTTTGCTATTAAAAGGAACTCAGTTGCATTGTAAGGGGGCTCTCAGAGAATTCACTGAGAGACACTGAATTTATCTGAGAGTCACAGGATTGTGATAGAGCTCATATAATTAAAGATGGACTTTTATAACTAACTCTGACGTGTGTGTGTGTGGTTTGCTCCCATGATTTGGTAAATCGAGGAAATTTCCACCACACAGACTACATAACTAAGCCCTCAGCCCTCATCTGGGCTGAATAGTTTGTAATAAGAATCACAATGAGGATAAAATGCTTTAACCTCTTACTCCTACCCCCTACTTTTTTGAACATTCTGTTAAAAATCGCACAACATTTCAGCGCCCTGCTGCTCATGCCAGGAATATAGTATATGCATATGATTAGTATGTGTGGATAGAAAACACTCAGACGTTTATAAAACTGGTTAAGTCACGGCTGTGACTATAACAGAACGTGTGTTTCATCGAAAAGTGCAGGAAAATCTGATCACTGAAAATGGAAAAATATATCCATGCGCGACTTGAACCCATTGATAAAGGTGAACCACATTTAATGGGGCTGAGGTTGCAATACCTACAGCTTCCACACGTTGTCTAGCGTCTTGTCATTTGCCTTCTATTTGTTTCTTGGTCAAATAGACGCAAGACAGCGCATTTCTTCCGGTCTCCGACCGGATATTTTGGTTGAGGTTTACCCGGACATTATTTCCAGACGGACAGCTAAAGAATATACTTCGCCTCGTGATCAATTTGATCGCTTATTAACGTTTAATAATACCTAAAGTTGCATTACAAAAGTATTTCGAAGTGTTTTGTGAAAGTTTATCGTCAACTTTTTTCATTTAAAAAAATGACGTTACGTTATAAGACGCTATTTTTTTCGTCTTCATAGATCAATATCTAGGCTATATATGGACCGATTTAATCGAAAAAAGACCCAATAGTGATTATGGGACATCTAGGAGTGCCAACAAAGAAGATGGTCAAAGGTAATGAATGTTCTATATTTTATTTGTGCGGTTTGTGTAGCGACGACTATGCTAATTATTTTGTTTACGTCCCCTGCGGGTCTTTTGGGGTGTTACATGCTATCAGATAATAGCTTCTCATGCTTTCGCCGAAAAGCATTTTAAAAATCTGACGTGTTGCCTGGATTCACGAGTGTAGCTTTAATTCAATACCCTGCATGTGTATTTTAATGAACGTTTGAGTTTTAACTAGTACTATTAGCATTTAGCGTAGCGCATTTGCATTTCCAGATGTCTAGATGGGACGCCTGCGTGCCAGGTAGGAGCAATAATAATAATAATAATATATGCCATTTAGCAGACGCTTTTATCCAAAGCGACTTACAGTCATGTGTGCATACATTCTACGTATGGGTGGTCCCGGGGATCGAACCCACTACCCTGGCTTTACAAGCGCCATGCTCTACCAACTGAGCTACAGAAGGAGCAAGAGGTTAAGCAAACTTCTAAGTAACTATGAAGTGTTGGTTAGAACAAAACACACCCACACAACTTTAATAACTTGTAAAGCTCTCACTTGTCGTTGGCTTGACCCATGGCTCTCTCAACTGGGCTGCTGTGAGGTAGATGTGTTTAGTCAGTTTCTATTCTTCTCCTTAGCCAGAGATTCTCTCATCCACATTAAACCCTCTGGATTTTGCTGGTGGGGGTCTGAGGAAAGCATTTGAATCGCAATCATGTAGAGGGATCACAAACTAAAGGGCTTTCAAAAACAAAGTATTGTATCTTTGTAAAGGTGCATGTATGGATTTCTCCGGCTTGGACAAGGCTTAATTACTTTACTTACTTACAGCTAGAATCTGCAGTTGAAACAATAACGAAAGGGATACCGTGCCTCTGTTTTGGTAAAATGCTGAGGGATGGGCCTGGAGAAATGTAGCCACTCTAAAATTCATAGACAGAGTTATGGAAGCAAGAACTGACTATTTACGATATCAAAATTATAGTTTTAACTATGTCTTGAGGCTATACAGTGTTTTGGTTTTTGTCCAAGTTGTTTACAAACATTGGAGTACGCTTATATTTTGGGTTCTGACGGGGATCGACAGTTGAACTGAGCTCATGAGGCATTCATACGTTACATTCTTCAAGAATCAAAAGGGTATGTCATTCATTTATAAGTGCATAAATGGATGAAGCAACTACAGATTTGAGCTTTAAATGTGCATGTATGGGCTTGCCATATCAACAGATATGTTTTGCTTGTCATGTGGAAGGGATCAAAGAATCTCTGATCTTCTTCTTAGTCATGCGTTGATGATAGCAATGAATGTACTGTACATACAGTACAGATAAAGTGACCTTTGTCCACCAGTTGTCATGGCAGCACAGAAAAACAAAAGGCTTAATGCCACACAGAATCATCTCTTGACTGTATTTATACAGTATATATCTACCATCAAGGAATCAGGTTCTCTTCAAAGAGATCGAATGAGGACAAGTATATTAAAGGAGAAGTCAATTGAAGTTGTTGCGTTTTTACATTTTTGCTCAGTAAACATATAGAGCATGTATTATAGCCAGGGCCGTGTGTTTCGCGCAATCCCTTGGTATAGTAAGATTTTATACTGTAATTTGAGCCTCATCCAGTAATGAGAATTTGAAATATTTTGTCTGAGGATGGTGTTTGACCGTCTGACAAATTGCGTGCAAGCATTTCTTTGGAACAATGTGTTCAATTTTCAAAAGAGTCCACAAAACAAAACTCGGTGGCATTTTGCAGGTACCGGTGCTGAGGGTGCTGCAGTACCCCCTGAAATGTTTTTATAATAGTAATTCAAATATATTGTTTATATATATATTTCCTTCTGACAAAAGTAGGGGCCTTCAATTGTCCTGTATTAGCGGACCGATATACGTAGGTGTATGCAAAGTGTCACGACTCCCACCGAAGGTGGCTCCTCTTCCTGTTCGGGCGACGCTCGTTGGTCGACGTCACTGGTCTACTAGCTGCCACCGATCCATTTTTCCTTTTCTGTTGGTTTTGTCTTATTGGTTACACCTGTTTCTTGTTTAGGTTTTAGTTGGGCTATTTAAGCTGGTGATGCCCGCATGCTTTTGTGCGGGCTTATTTCCTCTGTTCGTGTTGGTGGTTGTGCGATTCTCTTGTTTTCTCCGGACTGGTTGGGTCCTGTTTTTGGGCTGGTCTTTGTTATGCGCCTGGTGTTTTGGCGTGACCGTTTTCCTGCGCCGGAATAAAAAAACAATTGTCCTTTACCCTTTGCTCCCTGTGCCTGACTCCGCACCCACTACTCATAGAAGTTCGTTACAGAAGCCAGCACCACCATGGAGTCAGCAGGAGCAGCGGCCACCCCCTTCCATCTATGGAGGAGCGCGTCCTCCATCATACGGCCATTCTCCATCGGATTGGGTCGGCGATGGACCAAATGATGGAGAGAATTGACCGATGGGAGAGGAGTGGTCTCCCTATCTCGCCAGCTCCAGCTCTAGCTGTACCTGGCTACCGTGAGGCCGACTCCCTCGGGTGAAGAGAGTGTGAGCGTCCTCGTCTCCTGCCTGACGGGCCGAGCCCTGGAGTGGGCCAACGCAGTTTGGAATGGCCCAGACTTGGCTAGGGACCACTACCCAGAGTTCACCCGCCGTTTCCGGGCCGTGTTCGACCACCCTTCGAAGGGCTGAGCGGCGGGTGAACGGCTGTTTCACCTTAGGCAGGAGACAAGGAGCGCGCTGGAGTCCAGACCTTGGCCACTGGTGGCTGGGTGGAATGACAGGGCCCTGATGGACCACTACCGGTGCAGCCTCCGAGAGGATGTCCGCGGGGAACTTGCTTGTCAGGACGCCACTCTCTCCCTCGATGAACTCATAAACATGTTGATCCGACGGGACAATCTGCTAGCTGCCTGCGGGTATTCAGAAAGGGTCCTTTCAGTTCCACCTCTTGGCCCTCCCGCTCCCATACCTATGGAGTTAGGGAGGGCCGCATCGGGCGGTACCGGAGGGGAAGGCTCCTCCTGCACCAGCTGCACCAGAGAGGACACACTTCCGACCGGTGCTGGGCGAGCTCGTCTGGGAGTCGAGAGGGCAGGCAGAACACTTCTCGGTCACCCCTAGTGAGTCAGCACTAGACTCACCCAGAGCTCCCTGTTGGTCACATGTTAGTATTAATACTTATCTTTTCTGTTTACCCCCTTTCTCTAGCATAAGGCGCTAGTCGATTCAGGCGCAGCTGGGAACTTTATGGATTGCGGACTCGCCCGTAAGCTGGGGATTCTGCTGGTGCCGATAGATCCACCCTTCCTCGTGCACTCCTTAGATAGCCGACCTTGAGGGTCAGGGCTGGTCAGGGAGGCCACAGTTCCACTGAACATGGTAATGCAGGGGGATCATATGGAGCGGATTAGTCTCTTCCTTATCGATTCACCTGTGTTTCCAGTGGTGCTGGGGGTTCCCTGGCTGGCTAGTCACAATCCCAGGATTTCATGGAAACAGGGGGCTCAGAGTGGTCAGGTAGGTGTATATGAGTTTCCATCTGTGCCACGTCGTTTGAGAGTCCAGACCAGGTTTCCACTGTGCGCATTCCCTCAGAATATGCCGATTTGGCTATCGCCTTCCGTAAGAAGAGGGCGACCAAATGACCACCTCATCGACAGGGGGATTGCATGATAAACCTCCAGGTAAACGCTATACTTCCCAGGAGTCACGTGTACTCATTGTCACAGGAGGAGACATATGTCACGGAATCTCTGGGACAGGGGTACATTCGGCCCTCCACGTCACCCGTCTCCTCGAGTTTCCTTTTAGTGAAAAAAAGGAGGGAGGTCTGCATCCGTGCATTGATTATCGAGGTCTCAATTCCATCACAGTGGGGTTTAGTTACCCACTACCTCTCATCGCTACGGTGGTAGAGTCATTTCACGGAGCTCGTTTTTTCACGGAACTGGACCTCAGGAGCATGTATAATCTGGTGCGTATTCAGGAGAGTGGAAAACCGCGTTTAGTACCACATCCGGCCATTATGAGTACCTCGTCATGCCATATGGGGGGGGGCGGCGTGTTTACGGAGGTCGGCAGGGGCGGACAGAGCGTTCAAACGTTTGAAGGCGCTGTTTACTGATGCTTCCGTGTTGGCACATCCGGACCCCTCTTTTGGCGTTCATAGTGGAGGTGGACGCGTCCGAGGCTGGGGTTGGAGCCGTGCTATCACAGCACTCGGGTACGACACGAATCTCCGCCCCTGCGCTTTCTTTTCGAAGAAGCTCGGCCCGGCGCAGCGAAACTATGATGTGGGGGACCGGGAGTTGTTGGCTGTGGTAAATGCCCTGAAGGTGTGGAAACACTGGCTTGAAGGGGCCAAGCACCCTTTCCTCATCTGGGCTGACCACCGTAATCTGGAGTATATCCGGGCAACGAGGAGACTGAATCCTCGTCAGGCAAGGTGGGCCATGTTTTCACCAGATTTAGGTTCACTATCTCGTATAGACCAGGTTCCCTCAATACGAAGGCCAACGCGCTGTCCCGCCTCTATGACACCGAGGATTGGCACATCGATCCTACTCCCATCGTTCCAGCTTCAAGGCTGGTGGCACCAGTGGTATGGGAGGTGGACGCGGACATTGAGCGGGCGTTATGGTTGGAACCTGCGCCTCAACAATTTCCTACAGGTATTAAGTACATGCAGTTTGGTGTCCCTGATCAATTGATTCGGTGGGCTCACACCCTACCCTCTTCGGGTCATCCTGGTGTGGCGAGAACAGTGCAGGACTTAGGGGGAAGTACTGGTGGCCCACCATAGTTAAGGACGTGAGGTTCTACGTCTCTTCCTGTTCAGTTTGCGCTCAGAGTAAGGCTCCTAGGCACCTGCCTAGAGGGAAGTTACAGCCCCTCCCCATTCCACAAAGGCCGTGGTCTCTGTCGGTGGACTTACAAATCTTCCCCCGTCTCAGGGGAACACCACAATCCTGGTCATTGTGGATCGGTTTTCTAAGTCCCGCCGTCTCCTCCTGTTGCCCGGTCTCCCTACAGACAGTGGAGGCCCTATTTACCCACGTGTTCCAGCACTTCCCCAGTTCACGTCCCGAGTTTGGAGGGCGTTTATGGAGCGTCTGGGGGTCTTGTCAGCCTGACCTTGGGTTATCACCCGAGAGTAATGGGCAGGTGGAGAGAGTGAACCAGGAGATGGGTAGGTTTCTGTATTGCCAGGACCGGCCAGGAGAATGGGCAAGGTAAGTCCCATTGGCAGAGGTGGCTCAGAACTCACTCCGCCACTCCTCCACGAACATGTCACAGTTTCAATGCGTGAAACTGTGGCATCAGAGTCAGACCGAGGCTCCTGCGGTGGAGGAGTGGTTGCAGCGCTCTAAGGAGACCTGGAGGGCCGTACAGGAATTCCTTAAGCAAGCTTGTGGATTGCAGAAGAGGAGCGCTGACCGCCGCCGCAGTGAGGCCCCCGTGTTTGCACCGGGGGACAGGGTCTGGCTCTCGACCCGAAACCTGCCCCTCCGCCTGCCCTGCCGGAAGCTGGGACCGCAGTGTGTGGGGCCATTTAAAGTCCCGAGGAGGATAAATGAAGTGTGTTATAGATTACAACTCCCTTCTATCGTATTAACCCCTCGTTTCATGTGTCTCTCCTCAGGCCGGTGGAAGCTGGTCCCCTGCAGGAAGGTGAGGTGCCGGAGGTTCCTTTCATCCCCTCTGGACATTGAGGGGTCCCAGGCGTACACAGTACGTGCTGTTCTGGACTCTAGACGCTGGGCGAGGGGCCTGCAGTACCTCGTGGACTGGGAGGGGTACGGTCCGGAGGAGAGGTGCTGCGTACCGGTGGGGGACATCTTTAATCCGTCACTGTTGAAGGATTTCCATCGCCCTGCGCCTCGCCCTCCGGGTCGCCCTCGAGGCCGGTGTCGGCGAGCTGGGGGGAGGACTCCCTCACCGAAGGTGGCTCCTCTTCCGGTTCGGGCGACGCTCGGAGGTCGACGTCACCGGTCTACTAGCTGCCACCGATCCCTTTTCCCTTTTCTGTTGGTTGTGTCTTATTGGTTACACCTGTTTCTTGTTTAGGTTTAAGTTGGGTTATTTAGGCTGGTGATACCCGCCTGCTCTTGTGCGGGCTTGTTTCCTCTCTTCGTGTAAATAAAAGGTTCATATCCAGGAATTCCCATGATTGCACAAAACACAGGGCCCTAATTATAGGATCTTTATGATACATCGCCGTCAGAAAGTATTTACACCCCTTGACATTTTCCACATTTTGTAGTGTAACAGCCTGAATTTCAAATGTATTAGAATTTGTGTCACTGGCCTACAAATAATAATGTGAAGTGGAATTATGTTTTTACATTTTTGTACTAATTAATTTGAAAGGAAAAGCTGAAATGTCCATAGTCAAAAAGTCAACCCCTTTGCAAGCCTAAATAAGTTCATGAGCAAATATTTTTGTAACAAGTCACATAATAAGGTGCATGGACTCACTCTGTGAGTGTTTAACATGACTTTTGAATGACTACCTCATCTCGGTACCCCACACATGTATGTAGTTCTGTCCTTGAGCTGTTCTTGTCTAATGGTGTTCTGTATTATATCATTCTGTATTATGTTTCATGTTTTGTGTGGACCCCAGGAACAGTAGCTGCTGCTTTTGCAACAGCTAATGGGGATCCTAAAAAAAATACCAAATACCAAAAATACATGCAATTATCTGTAAGGTCCCTCAGTCGAGAAGTGAATTTCAAACCCAGATTCAACCACAAAGACCAGGGACTTTGTCCAATGCCTTGCAAAATTGGGCACCTATTAGTAGATGGGTAAACATAAAAAAAGCAGACATTGAGCATGGTGAAGTTATTAATTACACTTTAGATGGTGTATCAAAACACCCATTCACTACAAAGATATAGACATCCTTCCTAACTCAAGCATGGTGGTAGCTGCATCATGTTATGTGTATGCTTGTAATCAGCAAGGAGTAAGTTGTTTTTAGGATAAAAAATTAACAGAATAGAGCTACTGTAAAAGGAAAACCTTTTTCAGTATGCTTTCCAACAGAAAAATGCATCGTTCAGCAGGACAAAAACCGAAAACACAAGGCCAAATATACACTGGAGTTGCTTACACAGACAACAATAAATGTTCCTGAGTGGCCAAGTTACAGTTTTGACTTAAATCGGCATGAAAATCTATGGCAATAATCAGCAACCAACTTGAGGAATAAAAAATAAATTTTAAAAAGTGTAAATATTGTACAATCCAGGTGTGCAAATCTCTTAGAGACTTACCCAGAAATACTCACATCTGTAATTGCTGTCAAAGGTGATTCTAACATGTATTGCCTCAGGGAGTTGAATACTTATGTAATCAAGATATATTTGTTTTTTTCCTTCATATTTTTATTTTTTACAAATGTTAGAATTTGTCTTCCATTTTGAAATTACAGAGCATTCTGCGTAGATTGCATTTTTATCTCACCTTGTAACACAACAAAAGGTGGATAAAGTAAAGGGGTGTAAATACTTTCTGAAGGCACTGTATGCCACTGCAAGAATCTGTGAAACGTCTCACTCGTGTCAAGTATATTCTATTGAATGACATTACACTCTGTGGTATCACTCATTCATTGTCACTCAGAATAACTTGCTGTATCTTTTCTGAAGTGAAAAATGTAATATTATGTAAAATGTTATTGCACAATGATTTCAGTGAGAAGTTATGTCATATGGAAGAGAGGAATGGACAGATTTTTTTGGTTTGTTAAAAAAACACATTTTAATGCACCATTTATGTAGTAGCACTGTTCCATATATTTTTTACTTTCTCCACATTTCTCTTATTAGATTGCTATGTATTTTATTTTATTTGACAAACTCTGTACAACTCCTCAACGCTTTCCAACATTGAACAAGTAGATTCATAAACATAATAAATATAATTTTTCCTTCTTGGACATTGAAAGAGGAAAGAAAATTGAATTGCAACATTATCAAACAAAAGTGAAAATCAACCTACGTATCGCACCTTTCATCATTACAAAATCTTAAGTAGACACATTGTGGACATAATTAGATGTATTTATCAATCTACATTATAAGGTAATGTTGGCCTGTGTCCTTCAACAAAAGCTGTACCTTTTAAATAATGTGATAAATATACAATTCTGTGACATTTAAATAAATACAAATGTTTTCGCTTCTTAGACCTTCACTAAAGACAAACGCAACGTACATACCCGAGAAAGAACACTTACTTACATCGTTGTTATAGTAACTATAACTGCATCGAGAGCAATCGGACAATTCCCCTCTGCACAATTAAGGAAAACAAAAACAATCGAAAGGGCAGCGCATTTCTTATTGAAATGAAGAAATAGGGCAAGAAATAAGAACAGCCTATTGACTAGATAGCTAGTGTCTTTGGAGGATGTTTGTGACCACAAACTATTTTGGGAATGGCAAAGAAAAACAAGAAAACATTTGATCACACGGGTGTTGCTGACTACACTAATAGCATTTGTGCAAATAACTGGAATTCATTATGAAGCTGTCTGTGTACTGTATACTGGATAATGAGAGCCATTTTCAATGTAATTACTAAATTAGAGAAGTATGCTGACTGCGACACACTTTGAGAGACACCTATAAAAACAAGGAAAATATTCCTGTTTCCTGGAAAAGGAAGGAAAATAGCCAAAAAGTTAATTTGCTACATAATACTGAAATACTGCATTTGATTGAAAAGGTTTTCAATAGCATCTGGTTATGATAACTAGAATATGTGTTCAGAATAGAATTACATCGTGTTTGGAGTACAAGTCCCCAAAATCTGGAAACAGTGATGTAGAACAGGGTCCTTGTAACATTATAACAGAGAACCAACTGGCTTTTGAATTCCAGGGTAAATCATTTTGGTATGAGGTAACATATTTTCATGACAGAGGCAGATACCTGGAATTGGAATGCATAACACTATCATACATTGGCAATTCCATTCCAGACTAACCTCCAATCTAATGCATGTAACAACCTCATGTATCCTGGCTGTTTAGGAGTACATGGTGTGTGTTAGATGACTGTAGCATCCCTGACTGGGTAATAAAGCAGAGCCCACAGGTGACAGGCAGACATAGATGAAGTGGCATCTGTGATTCTTGTGATCATTCGTTTCAGCGAATAAGATACATCTGTCTGACAATACGTTTTATAACTATCACTGAAAGCGATCTGTAAACAACATTGCCAATGAAATCACACATTTTATTCTGACTGCTTTATGACAATGATCAACAGGGTCCGGGAGGAAAAAAAGGATTCAGATCAACCATTTTTTTGTTGTTGCCTATAGACATTTCTGTCAACGGAAGGTTGGCTTTGTTTATGAGTTTGCAAAATAATCACAGTGTCTTGTGACAGGGTGCGTCATTTTGGATTTCGATGAGTTGTCAGGATGATGTTTATGTGTCAAAATGTAATATCAGTTAGCACTTCAGGATGCATTTCAACTGAATACCCACTGTATTGACGTCAGTTCAATATCTAGTTTTCATTTGAATTTGGTTGAGTTGTCAACTAACGTGAATTCAATGTGAAATCAACCAAAAATGTCACCCTATCATTGGATTTAGGTTAAAAGTTGGATGAAAAAAATACAGAAATCCCTTCTTGCAAATCCAATCAGTTTTCCACGTTGATTAAACATCACATAGAATTTTTGGGTTGACATGACGTTGTAAATACTGTATATAGTTGTGTTCCAAAAAAGCAAAGGTCTGTATGAACAAATACATGAAAAACAGCACTCTATGCCTTTCAAACCCTTAAGAAAAACATCAAAACAACCAACAAGATTGACAATCTGCGAATCAACAATCCCTTTTTCTGTCCCTGTTTGTGCACTATGGCCCAGGGGCATGGCCGCAGGACAATGTTTTGGGGGGGTGCTTTCACTGTTTTTGTTATACTTTTTTAAATGTAGATTTATTAGGGAGTGCTGCAGCAACCTCAGCACCCCTACTTCCCAAGCTATGCCAGGGGAACATTTTAAGTCAAATCCCAGCTGGTCTCAGTTTCCATCCTTGCCTCTTTTACCACAAAAGCCCTTTTCATTTCATTCCCAGTTCTTCCATTCACTTGCTCATTCATAGAGATGTTGCACAGCAGGGAACAGTGTCAGGATACAGGCTTCGGTACTCTTCTCTCTTTCCTGAATTGTCCCTGGCTCTTAGCTGTCAGCCAAACTAGCTGTGACTTCCCTGCAGGTACAGCTAATTAGTGGACCATGCTGGTCTGTGTGAGAGAGAGAGGTAGAGAGAAGTGTAGTGCGAGAGAAAGAGAGAGAGAGAGAGAGAGAGAGAGAGAGAGAGAGAGAGAGAGAGAGAGAGAGAGAGAGAGAGAGAGAGAGAGAGGCAGATGTGAAGTCACTGTGGCCATTATAGCTCTCACAGTCCTCTCACAGCTCTACCTACTGGGCCGAGCTATCTTCACAACACCAAGTAGCACTTTGGTCTGAATTGGTTTCATCCTGTGCTGTGTGGGGTTGTGTGTGGAAGCCAACTGGGTCTCTGAACCCTGAGATTGAAGCTTCAAGTTCACAAGCTTTTTGGGAGGGCTCCCACAATATTTTTCAGAGAGAGAGAGGTGAATCCTACTGCAATACATTTGAGACTGGTCCTGTCTAGATAATGTCTATCTGAATATGCATCACGCTATTCCCCTTTGTCAGAACAAACCACAAGAAGTCAGCATTCACTCAATCATCTTCCAGACCTTGTGTTCATCTTTTCCTAGTTACTTTGACTTATGAATGTGTAATTTAAAAAATAAAGTTCTGCTATGTGCATGACAATATCTGATAAATGGTTTTATGTTCTGGAATGAGGATCAGATTTTTGATGGTCCTTCATAATGGATGGCTCAAGAAAAAGTATTACCAGTACCCACTGGATTTAGTACAGATAAGATACGCAAGTTGTAGAGATGAATCAACCAAAACATCTACGTTCCTCTCAGACCTTAACATATCTAGCTCAATTCTTTTGTTTAAAAAAAATAATAATTGGCATTTCTCCCAATCTGGCTTTTAACAATGCTATGCTAAAGTGGACGGTGTCTTACTACGGTGCTGGTAATTTTGGAATTTGAAATAAATAAAAGTGCTTTCATAAAGGAGTGCTTATCCAGTTGAAAATTAACACCTTTTACAACCTCACTCAACAGAACATTACTTTGACAAGTGGGTACCAATTTTCACAGTTCGTTCACATAAGCAACAGTGTTGGATAACGTCACGTCCCCTTTTTCCGCGTGCACAATGCCTTGGTCGTTGCTGTACGGATAATGGGAAAGGCATCCATCTTCAATGGAGGCCAAAGATTTCACATCGGAACAGGGTCTCCATGAAGATCCATCAGAAAAACAGCAGGAAGGAAAGGGAGAATGTTTTCCAGAGACAGTAGTCTGGACAGACCTGAAATGAATGGTCCATGGCAGTCAATCCCTTTGCAGCGCCAGCAAGCATAGCCAACTCAAAGTTCAAAAATGTTTCTACAGAAAATAAAAACATGCAAAGGAAAAATAATCAAATGGTTGTGTCTATGATCTTGAACAGGTCAGTTCAACAGGTATCATGTATTTGACACTGATACAAGCACGTGCCCCAGTACCATTTTCTTCCCACTCTCAAAGTCTTGTAATGGACTCCAACTCCATCCATATGGACTCCAACTTCTGGATTTTGCAGAATAAAAAAAACAATAAGAGAACACTAAATTTACTGACGAACAGGTGAAAAAAAATAGATCTGACATCAAATGTCACCTCTCAACTGAATCTGCCAACGCCACAGGGATTGTACCAATACCCTGTGCTGCCTTTTGGCAAGAAGTCAGCTCCTGACATTACTTTGTTTGGCCATTGTCATCATGAGCCTCCGTAGCTTTCAGAGGGAACGCATTGAGCGAACGTACCTCAATATATCAGCAGGCGAGAGACTAAAGAGGTCACCGCTCCCCTGGGAGGGGGTCTGTGAGGTTGTTATTACAGACCAAGTGTACACTGTGTGAACCATCACGGTGCGGTAGCTGTTTCCCTCGGTTGGTGTGGAGAGAAGAGGGGAAGAGGTGCTCTGCTGTGGTGGACATGTTGGAGGGGTGGTTGGCGGTGAGAGGTTAGACGGGGGCTTTCAGCCAAAGCAGAGTTTTGTTGGTCCTCAAACAGCCGATGACTGCTTGATGCTGTGGAAGCTGACCCTCGTGGGCGACGTGGGGATGGACATGGCGCGCGCCACTCGAGCCCTGATTGAATGCTTGTCCTGCCAGCGGTGCCATCTCTTCCTAACCGCAGAACGCACCTGAGAGGATAGCACAGAGGGCAAGAGAGAGAAGGAGAAAAAGAGAGAAAATACAAATGGATTTTGGTTGGTCTGATGGTGTAATTATTGACTAAAGAAACATTTCAGGGCAGAAACTACATAATCGGCAATGTCAGTTTGATTGAATACCACTTATCGTTAACTGGCAGGTTAAGTGAGTTTCCATTGAATTGTTTTCACCTAATTCAAATATTTATCCCATACTTCCAAATTGTGGTAACCAAGGAGAAGAGGAGGACAGTGTTGGGACAATGCAATGGGGTTAAAACTTGTGCTACACCATGAGGACCACCCTGTATTCTCGAATAGCAAGTCAGTGACATGATGAGAACTACTTTCCTTATTTGCTTTCGGATCTTATTAACCTCATTAGAAGCCCAAACTTTGACTGGATGTATCAAAGCATACGTGTTACAGACCCCTTTTCTCACTAATAATTTAGTTTACTTTGGCTCCCTGGTTTAAGTATGCTGAAAAGATCCAAATCTAAGTTCGGGTTGTTCCCCTTCTAAACTTATATTCATGACACGGTGTGCTCCATAGAGCTTCTACATCTTGAATAACATTCTCTTTCTTCAGCAGGAAAGTGTTTATGATTATGACAATTAACGCTCATAGGCATAATGTTTGTATCCATGATTCAACTAAAATGCAGGCATTATGTAAGATGCCTATCACATTCTCACAGGCTGGGAAGCTCTCCGCATGTAGATGCCAGTATATTTATTTCAAGTCAACGTGTTTGTTTTTTCACCCGCTTCTGAGGAACTAGAATAACAAGCAGCTCTATCTTTGTCTTATCATGTGATACCCTGCAGGGTCCTTTGGAACACTTCACACAGTTGGCTGTGGAATTGAAGGAATTGTGTCACATAGGATGAGGACTGTGTACAGTAGGGGTGTGAACACAGTAAAGACACTTGTTTATGTATGCGAATAGAGCCTTGAGTGTTTATTAGGGAGCACAGAATAATGATAACTGTATATTCATGATTATAGATAGAATAGCTGCCTGACAGTTTGAGTACAGTGTGGGAGTGCTGGAGTGATTTCATGGAAAAAAGGAAAAAGGAATCACTTTCCCGCTCTTTTGTCAGAGACTGGAAGCCTTTCACACATAAGAGGCTGTAATCAGGTTTCCATGTCACCTTTTTATCAGAGTAAAGTTGGTTGGATAAAAAAATTCAGGTCTGCTGGAAACATCTAATTTGTTGACAAAACCAAATATGTGATATTTTTTATGTCTGTGAAATAAAATGTAATAATTGCAGTAGAAACGCTTTTATCCGCACATATTGACATTCTACCATCATTGTGAAGTAAACTTGCATTCACACTATGCTATGTTGTGTGATCCTCCCACTGCGACTTGGCAAAGCATGCACAGTTTATTATCTTATTATTAACAGTTTATTAACTTCACAGGGTGGTAAAAGTGCACGGTAATGAGCTTGATGCTCCTTTCCAATAACTATTGATGGTCTTAATTTGTATGGTAGGGACATGATTATCCATAATTAGCTGCCAGTTGAAAAACAAAAATGATCCTGGTCTTATCCATAACCTTCTAATCTACCCTCCGAGCTGTATCTGCGAGCTGTTGGCTAGAGCTACAGTTGAAGTCGGAAGTTTACATACAGGTCATTAAAACTAGTTTTTCAACCACTTGACAATTTTTTTGTTAACAAAATATACTTTTGGCAATTCGGTTAGGACAACAACTTTGTGCATGAAACAAGTCATTTTTCCAACAATTGTGAACAGACATATGATTTCACTTGTAATTCACTGTATCACAAGTCCAATGGGTCAGAAGTTTACATACACTAAGTTGACTGTCCCTTTGAACAGCTTGGAAAATTCCAGAAAATGATGTCATGGCTTTAGAAGCTTCTGATAGGCTAATTTACATATTTTTTGTCAATTGGAGGTGTACCTGTGGGTGTATTTCAAGGCCTACCTTCAAACTCAGTGCCTCTTTGCTTGACATCATGGGAAAATCAAAATAAATCAGCTAAGATTTTCCTTGGGAGCAATTTCCAAATGCCTGAAGGTACCACGTTCATCTGTACAAACAATAGTATGCAAGTATAAACACCATGGGACCACGCAACTGTCATACCACTCAGGAAGAAGACGCGTTATGTCTCCTAGAGATGAACGTACTTTGGTGCAAAAAGTCCAAATCAATCCCAGAACAACAGCAAAGGACCTTGTGAAGATGCTGGAGGAAACAGGTACAAAAGTATCTACATCCACAGTAAAACGAGTCCTATATCCACATAACCTGAAAGGCCGCACAGCAAGGAAGAAGCCACTGCTCTAAAAAAAAGCCAGATTACAGTTTGCAACTGCACACGTGGACAAAGATCGTACTTCTTGGAGAAAAAGTCTGATGGTCTGATGAAACAAAAATAGAACTGTTTGGAGGAAAAAGGGGGAGGCTTGCAAGCCGAACAACACCATCCCAACTGTGAAGCATGGGGGTGGCAGCATCATGTTGTGGGGATTCTTAGCTGCAGGAAGGACTGGTGCACTTCACAAAATGGCATCATAAAAAAGGAAAATTATGTGGATATATTGAAGCAACATCAGTCAGGAAGTTAAAGCTTGGTCGCAAATGGGTCTTCCAAATGGACAATGACCCCAAGCATACTTCCAAAGTTGTGGAAAAATGCCTTAAGGACAACAGAGTCGTGGAATTGGAGTGGCCATCACAAAGCCCTGACCTCAATCCCATAGAAAATTGGTGGGCAGAACTGAAAAAGTGTGTGCTAGCAAGGAGGCCTACAAACCTGATTCAGTTACACCAGCTCTGTCAGGAGGAACGGGCCAAAATTCACCCAACTTATTGTGGGAAGCTTGTGGAAGGCTACTCGAAACGTTTGACCCAAGTTAAACAATTTAAAGGCAATGCTACCAAATACTAATTGAGTGTATGTAAACTTCTGACCCACTGGGAATGTGATGAAAAAATTAAAGCTGAAATAAATCATTCTCTCTACTATTATTCTGACATTTCATATTCTTAAAATAAAGTAGTGATCCTAACAGATCTAAGACAGGGACTTTTTACTAGGATTAAATGTCTGGAATTGTGAAAAACTGAGTTTAAACGTATTTGGCTAATGTGAATGTAAACTTCCGACTTCAACTGTACGTGCCAAGTGGGCACATTTGCTGTTTATCGCACACTTTTTGTGCCAAAACTAGGATGGAAACGCATAAAACTTTTGGTTTTGTTCTGTAAATAAAAAGTTATGTGACTAAGGGTTTTTATGTGCACTTGTAACGGCGTTCGTCTGTTGAATGAAGAGAGTCGGACCGAAATGCAGCGTGTAGGTTACTCATGACTTTAATGAAAGATATGACGGTACATGAAATAACTGAAATACGAAAACAACAAACGTAACGAAACCTAATACAGCCTATCTGGTGAATACTACACAAAGACAGGAACAAACACCCACAAAATACAAAGCGAACTCAGGCTACCTAAATACGGTTCCCAATCCGAGACAACGAGAATCACCTGACTCCAATTGAGAACCGCCTCAGGCAGCCAAGCCTAACTAGACACACCCCTAATCATACACAATCCCAAATAATACAAACCCCAATACGAAACACAACATATAAACCCATGTCACACGCTGGCCTACCCAAACATATAACAAAAACACAAAATACTATGACCAAGGCGTGACAGAACCTCCCCCTTAAGGTGCGGACTCCCGGACGCACCTCAAGAGCATAGGGAGGGTCCGGGTGGGTGTCTGTCCATGGTGGCGGTTCTGGCTCGAGACGTGGACCCCACTCCATTAATGTCCTATTTCCTCCCCTTCGCGTCCTGGGATAATCCACCTTCTCTGCCGACCATGGCCTAATAGTCCTCACCCAGATCCCCACATAACTGAGGAGCAGCTCGTGACAGAGGGGCAGCTCGGGACAGAGGGGCAGCTCGGGACAGAGGGGCAGCTCGGGACAGAGGGGCATCTCAGGACAGAGGGGCATCTCAGGACAGAGGGGCATCTCAGGACAGAGGGGCAGCTTGGGACAGAGGGGCAGCTCGGGACTGAAGCAGCCCGGGACTGAGGGGAAGCCCGGTACTGAGGGGAAGCCCAGTACTGAGAGGAAGCCCAGTACTGAGAGGAAGCCCAGTACTGAGAGGAAGCCCAGTACTGAGATGAAGCTCAGGCAGGTAGTAGGCTCCGGTAAATCCTGGCTGGCTGTGGGAACTGGAAGATTCAGGTTGTCTGGCAGATCTGGAAGAGACTGGTTGTCTGGCAGATCTGGAGGCGCTGGGCAGACTGGGAGCACTGGCGGCGTTGGGCAGACTGGGAGCACTGGCGGCGCTGGGCAGACTGGCGGAGCTGGGCAGACTGGGAGCACTGGCGGCGCTGGGCAGACTGGGAGCACTGGCGGCGCTGGGCAGACTGGGAGCACTGGCGGCGCTGGGCAGACTGGGAGCACTGGCGGCGCTGGGCAGACGGGAGACTCCGGCAGCGCAGGAGAGGAGAAAGGCTCTGGCTGCGCTAAACAGGCGGGAGACTCCGACAGCGCAGGAGAGGAGAAAAGTGCTGGCTGCGCTGAACAGGCGAGGCGCACTGGAGGCCTGGTGCGTGGTGCTGGAACTGGTGGTACTGGATCGAGGACACGCACAGGAAGCCTGGTGCGGGGAGCTGCTACCGGAGGACTGGTGTGTGGAGGTGGCTCTGGATAGACCGGACCGTGCAGGCGCACTGGAGCTCTTGAGCACCGAGCCTGCCCAAGCTTACCTGGCTCGATGCCCACTCTAGCCCGGCCAATAAGAAGGGCTGGTATGTGCCGCACCTGGCTCTGCACCCGCACTGGAAACACTGTGCGCTCCATAGCATAACACGGTGCCTGCCCGGTCTCTCTAGCCCAACGGTGAGCACAGGGAGTTTGCGCTGGTCTCCTACCTGGCATAACCATTCTCCCTTCTAGCCCCCCCCCCCAATAATTTTTTTGGGTTGCTTTTCCGGCTTCCAACCGCGTCGCCGTGCTGCCTCCTCATACCAGCGCCTCTCCGCTTTAGCCGCATCTATTTCTTCCTTGGGACGGCGATATTCTGCCGGCTGCGCCCAGGGTCCTTTTCCGTCTAATATCATCTCCCAAGACCAGAAGTCCTTATATTGCTGCTCCTCACAATTAACAGGGAGAGTAGGCTCAGGTCTGACTCCTGACTCAGCCACTCTCTCTCTGCGCTCTTCCCCAATAAATATTTGGGGGTTACTTTCGGTTTTCGCTCTGCGTCGCCGTGTTTTCCTTTTAGACTCCATTCGTCTATAGCCCTCTTCGTACTGCTGAAGCGAATCCCAGGCGGGCGCCTGCACTCTCTCTGGGTCGGCCGCCCACCTGTCGATTTCTTCCCACGTCGTATACTCCATGCCTTTACCTTCCATAACGTCCTCCTTTAGCTCCTGCCAGTTATCTACGTCGTTGCCAGTTACACGCTGCTCGGTCCGTGAGAGGTGGGTGTTTCTGTAACTGCGTTCGTCTGTTGAATGAAGAGAGTCGGACCGAAATGCAGCGTGTAGGTTACTCATGACTTTAATGAAAGATATGACGGTACATGAAATAACTGAAATACGAAAACAACAAACGTAACGAAACCTAATACAGCCTATCTGGTGAATACTACACAAAGACAGGAACAAACACCCACAAAATACAAAGCGAACTCAGGCTACCTAAATACGGTTCCCAATCCGAGACAACGAGAATCACCTGACTCCAATTGAGAACCGCCTCAGGCAGCCAAGCCTAACTAGACACATCCCTAATCATACACAATCCCAAATAATACAAACCCCAATACGAAACACAACATATAAACCCATGTCACACCCTGGCCTACCCAAACATATAACAAAAACACAAAATACTATGACCAAGGCGTGACAGCACTGTCAAGAAGCATTGCTTTTTATCTGCATCTGCAAGTCAGTTTGATGGAAACACAGCTCTGTGGGGAAATTTGCATCTTTATGTTGATTTTAGAAGATGAAAATCTTGAAAATCTGTCACAAATTGGATGGAAACCTAGATTGGGAAGCAAAATGGATCCATTTAAAAGAAATGCCAACCAAGGCGGAGATTATGGCATTAGTGAATGCATGTGTAAGTGAATGTGTGTGACTGTGTATACTCCAATGCTAGCGCCTATAATCCTCCACTGAGTGTTTTTGTCTATTACTGTTGTCAGTTTAATGACAACAAAGAAGGTGGTAATATGTGTGAAAAGGTGTAGAGTTGAATGAATATAAACGATAACTCAGAAGAAAAATAGCAGAACAACAGATACATACTGAGGTAACCAATTCCAGAGTTTCATAAGAGATATGCCGTTATTTTGTAAGACATAAAACTTTCAATATTACTGCAGTTTCCTGTGCTTTCCATTCGAATCATGTTTTATATCATACAGTGAGCTCAAAAGTATTGGGACAGTGACACGTTTGTTTATGTCTTGCCTCTGTACTCCAGCCATTTGGAAAAGGTCTGAGGCTGGAAAAGTTTAAGAACCTGTGTTGGTCTAATAACAGTATGTGGCTTTGTACGTTTTGCTCTACTCTATAATTATTCACAGGTAACTGTGGGTAAATGTCAGATCTATGCAAATATGAGTTTCACATTTATTCCCATAAGGTTAGAGGTGATTACTGTCGTATAGGCTAGGCTGGGAGTTTGGCCTGCTCTTTTTCTTGTGCGTGGGTGGGCGTTAAAAATAAAACTAGCCTATTGTCCTGACAGGTTGACAATCTGACACACAGCCTGCCATGAGTGTCAAACCATTAACATTTCAAAATAACCCCTTTTTAGAGAAGGCAATTATGTAAAGCTATGAAGTCGCTGAAAATCACAGGATTTCAAATGTGACATTTCAATCTGGTTTTGGAATGTTTCACATGTGGATTTTCATAAGTGATCACACAACCTTTCACATGTGGAATCATGTGTTATAGGAATATATTTTTTTGGTTTCCCACTGGTTGTGGGAAGGAAGCCATATGTTTTCTGACCGGTAAAACGTTCTGAGAATGGAAGTGAAAATTTTGCCTGTTCTGTGAATGTTTCTTTTTAGGTTGCAGGGAGCTTCTGAGAACATTTTACTCTGACCACCACTTAGTTCATGGGATTCAATACATGTCATGACATTCAATATGTCCATCAGATTGTGGGGTCTAGTGGCTTTGAAACACACTACAAAATGACTCCGTCCGGACTCTGGAATATTCAACAAATACGCCATAACTACCACCACAATCCAGGTATTGCTTAGTCAGGATTACACGCTTAGAGACCCGACAGATCCATTTTCTCCCTGCTAGTGAGGTTAGCACAAGGTGAGTGCGTCTTTGTTTTTGGCTAGGCTAGGTTTTCCCATATCAGCAGGCTCTAAGTCTGTCATTAGAGTCAGGGTTGTGTGTAATTGCTTCAAGGGGTCTTCCAGCAGCATAGGAGTTATTAAAAGAAGATTTTGGAGAAGAGAGAAGGTTAATCCCTCATCAAGATTTCAGTGCAATTGATTAATATCAGTTAGGTCATTAGCCACTGTGTGAGTGTGAAGTGTGAGTGTGAAAGAGAGCTATACTAGCGAGGAATGCTAAAAGTTGGCCGCGACTGACTGGTATGGATAAAGCAGCACTTCTTTCTACTCTCATTCCTACTGCTTGAGTAACAGCACTTCTTCTAGAACATCAGAGCAGAGAAGGCTAGTCAATAACACGTGCTTGTGTGTCTGAGGTTAGCACTACTCTGGTTCACCCTACTTTGTCGTTGATGGAAAAAAAAGCAGAAAGAAAAACATTCGGTCCTCTCAGGCTTTGCTTCACAGATCGCTGATCGCTCATGATAACATTTGAACAACCGCTGAACTCCACCATTTGTCCTTTGGATGTGTTCCCATGATACCATCGAGAGCAACAAATTAGCAGCTGCCTCGACATTAGTGACCCAACAGGAGACACAGAGGTTGATAAGCTAAGCAAACTGCCAGCACACGTCTATTGAGTGGCCACTTTTGCCCTAATTAACTGCATCTCAGTGGGAGACATCTGCCATTCTAACGTACATTGATCTTTACTCAGCGTTACTGTGTAGGCTTCATTTCATCCTTCCCGACTATCCATATAATGCTGAGGTAAAATAAATGCATTTATAAACCAAAATACTCGGATGAGTGATCCATGAGACATGACACGGGCGAGTCTCCAGTTGAGACAGATTGCTCCAGGGAGAATGGGATAGCTGAGAAGGAGGTAACTGCAATGTTTACATCAAGCTGTGTAGCAAGGCTACATTCACAGCTCTCCCAAAGGATTTGTCAGGTTTTAGGGCAAACAATCTTTTGTAACTCATGCGAGATTTAGGTTTCTCACCGATTTAATATTTTATGATAAATCCATTTAGGCAAATCGGAAATGGCAGCCTATTCCTAATATACTACTCTACCTTTGACCAGGGCACCATACAGCCTCTGACATGGGGGGTGTATATATGAGTTGGGCCAGGGTGAAGCTCATTGTGATCCTATTGATGCTGATGTTCAGTGGAGGCAATCTGTATGTCCAAGGTAACCCTGCTGCTAAGGCTTGCATTTTAGACGACACAATACATTTTTAAGGCATTTTTAGCTCTGCATGAAATGGTGCCAAGTGGACATGTTTCCAATAGTCCTGTGAGGAATGAGAGGGGGGGGGTAAGGGGAGGAAGGGATTGGTTAAGAAAAAAGCATTTACGGGTACAGTGTGAGCGGTGGGAGATCATGGGACAAAACATTAATCTGCTTACCTCGCTGTTCAGGAAGCAGTAAAACACTGACACGAAAAAGCCCTGGAGGACAGAGACCGAGGGAAAGATGTCGAGAGGGGGTGAAGACAGAGAAAGAGATGGAGAGGGGGAGGAGAGAGAAAGAGTGTTGAACATTGACGATAAAGGTGAGCAGTGTGAGCAGCACTACATTGTACTGCGGCCTACAAATATTTCTTTGACACCTTCACACACATTATTTGTTTTATATATCGTTATACGCTTCAGAATGTTGACAGCGTAAAACAAGTTCCCAAACCCTTTATAACACTTTTCATTGGGCCTGGGCATACCTGAAAAGACTCCAGAATGGAGTTGAAGTAGATGAAGACTATTTGGGCGACCTCATCCTCCCCTCCGGGGTTGACAAAAAATAGCATGTAGGTGATGCCCAGGAGAGGCAGCAGCACCAGAGTGGCCTTCACCGCTTTCCTGATGGACACACAGTAACACAAGAGTCACGTTATTAAATAAAGACTTGGCCGCCAACTAGAGTCAATAAGACACAGACACAGAGTCGTACTAGCAACACAAATAGATGGCTAGAATAGATAGAACCTGCCAGACAACTAGTGAGTCAATACTAATTTGATAATGGCTGCCAAGTTTTTGGTTCTCCTGTTCAGTGATCGTATGGTTCATGAGAGCACTCACAATACTGGCGTGTGTAGTTTGTATTTATGGTGTCAACATACCTAGGGTAGTGATTATGTTTGTCAAGTTCCTTCAATACTTTGATTCCACACTGGGTGTGGGATTACATGTTCAAACCATGGCAGCAGTTCCCAGTTCACATGCATATTGCAATACCTCATAGTCCGCTATAACTGGTAGATGAATAACTCCCAATTTAATTGTTCTGTTAACATATTTATGTTCTTAAACTTGCTATGATGAGACATAGATGTGCTGTGCGTTTGTTTTGTGCTTTCTTTGTGCTTTTGTGTGTGTGTGCGTGCCGTGCATGCCATGTGTATGCCGTGTGAACGCCTGTGTGCGTGTGTGTCATCCTCTGCCGCCCCATGGCGCTCTCGCACCTGTGAATGAGTGCGTGGCAGCTGTGCCCATCACCTGCATGCAGAAAGACCCCGATGTCAGCTGCTGAAAATGTTACCCAGCGCTGTCAGAGCTAGCATGTCACCGTACTGCCATCTCATCTATACTGATGTGAATTGGGCACAAAAGGAATGTACAATGTCAATTTCTAACATGGCCTAAAGTAATGTGACACTGACTAATTCTTTCAACTCATCCAACTCCCAGTTGAATAACAGTGGAAGTGCATTGCTGTGGTGCATACCAGCTATACGGCCCACCAAGGGGTTAATGTATGAGGACTAGGTCATGTTCTAGGTCATACTGGCTTCTCATCCATCGGCATATTATTCATCACAAGTGAAGTGCTGACCAGCAGTCCAATAGAGGAGCACTAGCAGAGGTTCAATGGCACGAGAGACACAAAATAGCACCCTATTCCCTACATAGTGCACTACTTTTGACCATGGCCGGCCCTAGTTAAAAGTACTGCACTATAAAGATAATAAGGCAGGCTGAAAGCTGGCTGAAGGGTAAGGAAGGCTGAGGCCAAATTGAATTTGCGCAATAAGAAGTGTGATTGACAAATGACTCCATTAAATTACAATAATGAGCGAGGATGTTTGCTTGGCTATTTTCCAGTCAGATGACCCCATGCAGCGTCTGTGACTCTGGTTTCATTATCCAAGGAGTCAGTCAAACTGTCTGATCTTACAGTACCAATTAAAAAGGTGCGAAAGTTATTATTGCTTGTGAATGGTCAGCATGGTGTGTTAGCCAGTTGTGGAAATCTAAGGAGCTGGTATACAGTAGCTGTGAAGGGTGTGATGTTTTCTGATGATGCAGCCACACACACACACACACACGTGCTCGTGCACACGCACACACACTCCCACCCCACCTGCCTCCACACAACAATCAATTACTGCAACTCAACCAGACAGGTATCGATTATTAGGTTTCTTCCAGTGAGGCCATTGATGTTTTTTTCAGTGTGTATTAATTAACAGCCCATTGATGTTTACTTTACCGACCCTGGCTATACATCCCAATCCCTACTGCCTATAGAAAGTCTACACCCCCTTTCAATTCTTTTCCACATTTTGTTGCTTTACAAAGTGGGATTGAAACCGATTTAATTGTATTTTTTTTGTCATTGATCAGAAAATACTGTTTAGAAGTTAATAAAAATGTAATAATTAAAATATAGTCATTGCATAAGTATTCACCCCCTTTGTTTGGACAAGCCTAAATAAGTTCATAAGTCAAATTTGGCTTAACAAATAGTATAATAAGTTATATGGACTAATAGGGGTTGACATGATTTTGTGACTACCCCTTCCTCTGTCCCCATACATACAGCATCTGTAAGGTCCCTCAGTCAAGTATTACATTTCAAGCACATATTCAACTACAAAGACCAGGGAGCTTTTCAAAAGCCTCTTAAAGAAGGGCAATGATTGGTAGTTGGGTAACACTAACAAATCAGACATTGAATATATCTTTAAGCATGGTGAAGTTAATAACTATGCTGTGGATGATGTATTAAACCTCCCAGACACATCAAAGACGCAGTCGTGCTTCTGTACTGAGGTGCAGGACAGGAAGGAAGCTGCTTAAATATGTCATCCATGAGGCCAATGGTGATGTTAAAACCGCTACAGAGTTCAATGGCTGTGATGGGAGAAAACTACAACATTGTAGTGACTCCACCATAATTACCTAAATGACAGAGTGAAAAGAATATAAAATATAAAAAACATGCATATGCAACAAGGCACAAAAGTCTTTATTTTTTATATTTTTTTTTTACAAAACACAGCTAAGGAATACACTTTTGGCCTAAATGCAAGGCCTTACGTTTGCAGAAAATCCAAACACAGCACATCACTGAATAACTGGCTCCTTATTTTCAAGCATGGTGGTGGCTACATCATGGTATGGGTGTATGCTTGACATCGGCAAAGACTGGAATGGAGCTAAGCAAAATATCCTAGAGGAACACCTGCTTCAGTCTGCTTTACACCAGACACTGGGAGAGGAATTCACCTTTCAGCAGTACAGTAACCTACAATTTAAAGCCACATCTACACTAGAGTTGCTTACCAGGAAGAGAGTGAATGAGTGAAAGTTACAGTTGACTTAAATCTGCTTAAAAATCTATGCCAAGACTTTAAAATGGCTGCCTAGCCATGATCCCCAACACCTTGACAGCGTTTTACGAATTTTGAAAAAAGTAATGGCAACTATTGTACAGTACAGGTGTGCAAAGCCCTTATGAGACTTACCCAAGAAGACTCAAAGCTGTAATCACTGCCAAAGGTGTTTCTAGCATGTATTGACTCAGGGGGGATTCTTATCTAATCAAGGTGTATTAGTGTTTTATTGTTATAAAAGAAAAAAACGTATTCCCCTTCAACATGTAGATGGTCTAGATAGTTGACAATAAAATAACAATTAAATGCATGTTAACCCCACTTTGTAACACAATAAAATGTGAAGCACTACCTGTGGGGGCCTGTTCAAAAGTAGTGCACTGTAAAGGGAGTTTGCGGCCCTGGTCCTGGCTCACCTGTACTGTATTGTCTCTGAGGTGGTGGAGGCTCTCAGCTTGGTCATGAGGATTCTCACAATGTTGAAGAGGAATATGAAGTTGATCTGAAAACAGAGAGAAAATAAGAATTTCGAATTGGTCATAATTTAAATTGATCAGTTATGATAAAACAATATTTGTCTGCGCGGGAAATAACTGTAGTGGGCTTTAAGTGATGCAAGGAGACCGGTGCCAAATAAAGTCTATATTTATTTTTATTTTTTACTGAGTGGTATAGATTATAAATCTGTTAAATCTGCATGGGAAAGACAAAACACTTGGGGAAAGCTGTCATCAAGGCAAAGGGTGGCTACTGTGAATTTCAATTTGTTTAACACTTTTTTGGTTACTACATGATTCCGTATGTGTTATTTCATAGACTTGATGTCTTCACTATTATTCTACAATGTAGAAAATAGTCAAAGAAAAACCCTGGAATGAGTAGGTGTCTCAACGTTTGACCGTGCTACTTTTGCAATGAGCGCTGCATCTCAAACAGAATTCTGAGCAAACGAATAAATATTAAATGAAAACCATCTGCCAAACAACGAGTAACGGTCTTAGGATGATTGACTGCGGTTTTAAGGGAAAATCAATCAAATACATTTTTTTACATTAAAATATAGCCTGCTAGTTGTATGATGTTTTAAACCGTGTTCCAACGCCGTGTGAGTATCTGATGAGTTATGTAGGGAAAAGGCATGAGATAATAGTTCACATATTTAAACTTGCTTAAGGGGGGGATATGTGATAAGATAGTTAAGCTGAGCTAAAACAGTTACAGTTTAGCATTCTGCAAATCATATACTATTCATATATATTCCTCATTCATTCCAAATGACCCAGTCAGTTCTGCGTATGTGTAGTAGGTGTCACGTCATTCAAATAGCTTCACGTGAGTGTGTACGTTGGAAGGCTGCGGTATAAAGTTCACACACTATCGACCTTTCCACTGTTTGTTTTGAAGCAATTACTTGACCTCGAAACACAATTTTTTTCTTGAGTGAACAGTAATGTTGTTTTGGCAGTTTTCAACGACAAGGCTAGAACACTATGTCTATACAAGGAGGAGAAATGTGAAAAGGATTGTGTAACACTGTCTTACCAGCAACACCAGGATCATTGGGCCCTGGTAGATGTAATCTGTGTACACCCCTGCCTTCTTCCCAAACCAGCACCTGCAATTTAGAACACAGAGAATTGAGCCAAACATACTGGACGATGTCAGAAGGTCAACCAATCACATTTTTTGTTGACAAAAACGAGGATGGGCCACGGCCAATCACGTTAATTGATATCAGAGGTTGGTGAGAGGGCATAGCCTATCAAAGCCAGTACTGTCAGAGAACAATAGAGGCCTTTGTAAAGCACAGCACTCCTCTCCAGCAACAGAAATCACCCAAAACAATGAATTTTGTTGTAAAAACAAAGGGAGGAAAAAAGGAAAAGTAGACACTCTCCAAGGGGATGAAAAGCTCCAGATTCACTCATTCTACAGACTCAATTCAGTGGAGTGAATTATTAATTTGTTCTGTCTTCACCTTGTTGTTAGAGAGAGAGAGAGAGAACTGTGTCTGGATAGAGGTTTGTTTTCGTCCCGCTGAGCATTATGAAAAACAAACTAACAGGATTCGGAGGGTGGGTATCACGGCAACCTGTGTGTAAGCGAGACACTCCAATGTGATGAAGTGGAAACGGTCAGATTCCTGTTGAGGCGATAATGAAATACACCCCTGGACAGAACACTAGTCTGTCGCAGGGCCTTACCCATAGAAGCGGGAAGTAGGGTAGGGGTGCTGTGATTTTTTTATTCGACGGGGGGGGAGGGACACGTTTTTACCCAGGCTGCAGACTGTTTGACTGGCTATATTGGTCCGCTAATACAGGACTATTAAAGGCCCAGTGCACTATTTTTCAGACTTATCAGGGGGTACCCTCAGCACCCCTACTTCCCATGGCTACGGCCGTTAAATCTCCTTAATGCTGAGTGCAAAGCAGAGACGCATCAAGTCCCATCTTTAAACTCTTTGGTATGATTCAGCTGATGATCAAATTCCCAACCTTCCAATCTAAGGGTGGACACTAACCACAATGCCACTGAGTTATGATGAAGTGCCTTGCTATAAAATAAGCATTTAAATCAGAGTTATATCTTTGACTGCAGGTACGTATCTTTTGAGCAAATGATTTATCTTATCTGATGTGTCATCATGGGATCTTCACACACTAATGCTCTAATGACAGTATTTCTCATCATAAAACACATCTATAGTACATTTCTAAGGCCTCATCAATGGATCATTACTACAGTAATGGTATAACCGACACATTCATCTATTATTTATTGGGCACACTAGGTCACTCTCAGATTAGCGTTCACATTGGTAATGGGTATGGATTCACATTGGTCAATGGATCCCATATTCTGCAGCAGGATAGTGGGGGAGGAGAGGAGTCAGGGAGGAGAGAAGTCGGGGGAGTAGGGGAGTCTGGGAGTTTTTCATCATGAATCTTGTTCTGGAGGCAGCTCTGCAGAGTGGACACTAGCTGGCACAGCCACAAATTCCCAAAATTGGATTTTAAACCTAACCTTAACATTAATCACACTGTGAGCCCGAATGCCTAACCCTAACCTAAAATTAAAACCAAAAAGGCAATTGTTTTCATAAACTTTTACAATACAGCCAATTTTGACATTGCAGCTGCCCTATCTGAGGGGAAATTGCAATGTTCTGCCACCTAGACAAGACTCATGACAATAAATGTCAACCTGCTATTCTGTATGCAGAGCAATTACAGGTTACATGTTCACCAAGACTCCCTTAAAATGAGGATGAATTGATTGTTTAATGCAGAAAGTTAAGGAGATGATTGGGTGACATCCATCTCTCCAAAGACAAATGGATTGCACAGGGGCATAAATAGAGATGGAGAGAATGAGAAAGAAACCATTTTTTTACTTACTTTTCGTTGTCGTAGTAAAGCTTGCCAATGGCCCATGCAATGATGATTGGAAGAGGGATGCCTGTAAAACATCACACATGGTCTCTGTTTACAGTTGACTTCCATTCTTTGTGATCAGTCGAATGAATAAATCACATCCGTCTTTCCTTCGATCAACTAAGTGTAGGCTACTCACACCACCCGATGCAGATGAACATCCACTTGCGTAGCTTATCGGTGGAGTAGGTGAGCACGATGGCTGTATGCAGGTAGCAGCCCTCCCCAAACATCCAGAAGAAGTTTGTCACGTGGAAATAGTTATAGGCTGCCGTGACCAGCCGGCACCACAACTTTTATAGAGAGGAAGGAAAGAATAACAAAAAAAAGATTAAGGCTAGTAAAAATATAAATGTGAGAGCAGTAAAGGCACCACTGGTTCCCTTTCCTCACTCCTTAGGGGGTTATTGCTTATTGGGAAAACCTTCTGACCTGCGTCTGAAATGGTGCCCTGTAGGCCCTTGTCAAAAGTAGTGCACTATATAGGGAATAGGGTTCCATTCCGGATGCAGCCCTGGTTCTTTATGGACATGTGATGAGATCGAGTAGGAGTCAGGCAGGGCTGCAGCTTCTGAAGCTTAAGCTTATTGGGGAGAGCCGGGAGGAAAGTAACACAGGGCAGAGGTGGATTTGTGTGTATTGTTGTATATTGTTAGATATTACTGCACTGTCGGAGCAAGAAACGCAAGCATTTCGCCACACCCGCAATAGCGTCTGCTAAATGTGTATGCGACCAATTACATTTGATGTGATTTGATTTAAGCTTGAATAGTCTTTGAAAATGGTAAAAAAAACATCTCCTACTACATTCCCATTAAAGTGAGATAAGTAAATGATGGTTAATATAGCTATTATGTGACCCATTTTAGTTTGATCAATATTGTGGGGCAAAATATTGTGGTTGTGCAACATTGCCATGTTGACCCATGGTTAATTTTCATAAAATATGAACCTACAGCATTAATTATTCAAATTGACACAAACAAGAAAGTATGTCTGATAATACATTTGTTGAAAGTAATGAGCATTACAAACCAAAAACATGGAGATAAGACATATATTGTGCACTTCTCGCCAGCTGTTACTTCCGTCCCAAGGTTGCGTTACTCCCACCAGCAGGTAGAAAAAAGTAACGTTTTGGTATTTCTATTCTTGGTCTATTTCATTGAAACTAATTTACTACAGAAATTAAATTACAGTTGCTAACGGTAGAGGACCTGTATATGTTGTTTGTCATAAAATATGGTATCTCTTGCTCTATCGATCTCTGAGTAATTAGGAAAAATATGAAAAGTGTTAGTTTTGTCCCTGTTCTCCCCGACGTCAATTCAACGTCGGTTCAATGGAATTTCATATGAAACGACATGGAAACAATTGTTACGGTTTTCATCTGGTGAAAGAGAGGCGGACCAAAATGCAGTGTGGTTGAAGTTCATGTTTTTTTTAATAAGAAAACTATACATGAACAAACTACAAAAACGTGTAAAACCGAAACAGTCCTAACGGGTGCAAAACACAGAGACAGGAGACAATCACCCACCAGAGACCTAAAGAATATGGCTGCCTAAATATGAGAACCACTCCTGGCAACCATAGACTTACCTAGAATACTTAACTAAACACAATCCCATAAACTACAAAACCCCTAGACAAAACAAATCATATAAATCACCCATGTCACACCCTGGCCAAAACACAAAATACTAAGGCCAGGGCGTGACAACAACATTTCAACCAGTGTGTGACCAGTTAGTAGTCTCTCTAAAAAACACTCAACCTGCGAGTGAAACTCCTCCCTGCGGTCCTTATTTAACATATGCAGCTTGTTTTTTTTATTTTGTATTTTTTATTTCACCTTTATTTAACCAGGTAGGCTAGTTGAGAACAAGTTCTCATTTGCAACTGCGACCTGGCCAAGATAAAGCATAGCAGTGTGAACAGACAACACAGAGTTACACATGGAATAAACAATTAACAAGTCAATAACACAGTAGAAAAAATGGGCAGTCTATATACAATGTGTGCAAAAGGCATGAGGAGGTAGGCGAATAATACAGTTTTGCAGATTAACACTGGAGTGATAAATGATCAGATGGTCATGTACAGGTAGAGATATTGGTGTGCAAAAGAGCAGAAAAATAAATAAATAAAAACAGTATAAAACAGTATGGGAATGAGGTAGGTGAAAATGGGTGGGCTATTTTCCTATAGACTATGTACAGCTGCAGCGATCGGTTAGCTGCTCGGATAGCTGATGTTTGAAGTTGGTGAGGGAGATAAAAGTCTGCAACTTCAGCGATTTTTGCAATTCGTTCCAGTCACAGGCAGCAGAGTACTGGAACGAAAGGCGGCCAAATGATGTGTTGGCTTTAGGGATGATCAGTGAGATACACCTGCTGGAGCGCGTGCTACGGATGGGTGTTGCCATCGTGACCAGTGAACTGAGATAAGGCGGAGCTTTACCTAACATGGACTTGTAGATGACCTGGAGCCAGTGGGTCTGGCGACGAATATGTAGTGAGGGCCAGCCGACTAGAGCATACAAGTCGCAGTGGTGGGTGGTATAAGGTGCTTTAGTGACAAAATGGATGGCACTGTGATAGACTGCATCCAGTTTGCTGAGTAGAGTGTTGGAAGCCATTTTGTAGATGACATCGCCGAAGTCGAGGATCGGTAGGATAGTCAGTTTTACTAGGGTAAGCTTGGCAGCCTGAGTGAAGGAGGCTTTGTTGCGGAATAGAAAGCCGACTCTTGATTTGATTTTCGATTGGAGATGTTTGATGTGGGTCTGGAAGGAGAGTTTGCAGTCTAGCCAGACACCTAGGTACTTATAGATGTCCACATATTCAAGGTCGGAACCATCCAGGGTGGTGATGCTAGTCGGGCATGCGGGTGCAGGCAGCGATCGGTTGAAAAGCATGCATTTGGTTTTACTCGCTTTTAAAAGCAGTTGGAGGCCACGGAAGGAGTGCTGTATGGCATTGAAGCTCGTTTGGAGGTTAGATAGCACAGTGTCCAATGAAGGGCCGAAAGTATATAGAATGGTGTCGTCTGCGTAGAGGTGGATCAGGGAATCGCCCGCAGCAAGAGCAACATCATTGATATATACAGAGAAAAGAGTCGGCCCGAGAATTGAACCCTGTGGCACCCCCATAGAGACTGCCAGAGGACCGGACAGCATGCCCTCCGATTTGACACACTGAACTCTGTCTGCAAAGTAATTGGTGAACCAGGCAAGGCAGTCATCCGAAAAACTGAGGCTGTTGAGTCTGCCGATAAGAATATGGTGATTGACAGAGTCGAAAGCCTTGGCGAGGTCGATGAAGACGGCTGCACAGTACTGTCTTTTATCGATGGCGGTTATGATATCGTTTAGTACCTTGAGTGTGGCTGAGGTGCACCCGTGACCGGCTCGGAAACCTGATTGCACAGCGGAGAAGGTACGGTGGGATTCGAGATGGTCAGTGACCTGTTTTGTTGACTTGGCTTTCGAAGACCTTAGATAGGCAGGGCAGGATGGATATAGGTCTGTAACAGTTTGGGTCCAGGGTGTCTCCCCCTTTGAAGAGGGGGATGACTGCGGCAGCTTTCAATCCTTGGGGATCTCAGACGATATGAAAGAGAGGTTGAACAGGCTGGTAATAGGGGTTGCGACAATGGCGGCAGATAGTTTCAGAAATAGCGGGTCCAGATTGTCAAGCCCAGCTGATTTGTACGGGTCCAGGTTTTGCAGCTCTTTCAGAACATCTGCTATCTGGATTTGGGTAAAGGAGAACCTGGAGAGGCTTGGGTGAGGAGCTACGGGGGGGCGGAGCTGTTGGCCGAGGTTGGAGTAGCCAGGCGGAAGGCATGGCCAGCCGTTGAGAAGTGCTTATTGAAGTTTTCGATAATCATGGATTTATCGGTGGAGACCGTGTTTCCTAGCCTCAGTGCAGTGGGCAGCTGGGAGGAGGTGCTCTTGTTCTCCATGGACTTCACCGTGTCCCAGAACTTTTTGGAGTTGGAGCTACAGGATGCAAACTTCTGCCTGAAGAAGCTGGCCTTAGCTTTCCTGACTGACTGCGTGTATTGGTTCCTGACTTCCCTGAACAGTTGCATATCACGGGGGCTATTCGATGCTATTGCAGTCCGCCACATGATGTTTTTGTGCTGGTCGAGGGCAGTCAGGTCTGGAGTGAACCAAGGGCTATATCTGTTCTTGGTTCTGCATTTTTTGAACGGAGCATGCTTATCTAAAATGGTGAGGAAGTTACTTTTAAAGAATGACCATGCATCCTCAACTGACGGGATGAGGTCAATGTCCTTTCAGGATACCCGGGCCAGGTCGATTAGAAAGGCCTGCTCACAGAAGTGTTTTAGGGAGCGTTTGACAGTGATGAGGGGTGGTCGTTTGACTGCGGCTCTGTGGCGGATACAGGCGATGAGGCAGTGATCGCTGAGATCCTGGTTGAAGACAGCGGAGGTATATTTGGAGGGCCAGTTGGTCAGGATGACGTGTATGAGGGTGCCCTTGTTTACAGAGTTAGGGTTGTACCTGGTGGGTTCCTTGATGATTTGAGTGAGATTGAGGGCATCTAGCTTAGATTGTAGGACTGCCGGGGTGTTAAGCATATCCCAGTTTAGGTCACCTAACAGAACGAACTCTGAAGCTAGATGGGGGGCGATCAATTCACAAATGGTGTCCAGGGCACAGCTGGGAGCTGAGGGGGGTCGGTAGCAGGCGGCAACAGTGAGAGACTTGTTTCTGGATTACAGACCAGTATCCCTTCTTTCTTTTCTCTCCAAAACTCTTGAACGTGCCGTCCTTGGCCAGCTCTCCCGCTATCTCTCTCTGAATGACCTTCTTGATCCAAATCAGTCAGGTTTCAAGACTAGTCATTCAACTGAGACTGCTCTCCTCTGTATCACGGAGGCGCTCCGCACTGCTAAAGCTAACTCTCTCTCCTCTGCTCTCATCCTTCTAGATCTATCGGCTGCCTTCGATACTGTGAACCATCAGATCCTCCTCTCCACCCTCTCCGAGTTGGGCATCTCCGGCGCGGCCCACGCTTGGATTGCGTCCTACCTGACAGGTCGCTCCTACCAGGTGGCGTGGCGAGAATCTGTCTCCTCACCACGCGCTCTCACCACTGGTGTCCCCCAGGGCTCTGTTCTTGGCCCTCTCCTATTCTCGCTATACACCAAGTCACTTGGCTCTGTCATAACCTCACATGGTCTCTCTTATCATTGCTATGCAGACGACACACAATTAATCTTCTCCTTTCCCCCTTCTGATGACCAGGTGGCGAATCGCATCTCTGCATGTCTGGCAGACATATCAGTGTGGATGACGGATCACCACCTCAAGCTGAACCTCGGCAAGACGGAGCTGCTCTTCCTCCCGGGGAAGGACTGCCCGTTCCATGATCTCGCCATCACGGTTGACAACTCCACTGTGTCCTCCTCCCAGAGCGCCAAGAACCTTGGTGTGATCCTGGACAACACCCTGTCGTTCTCAACTAACATCAAGGCGGTGGCCCGTTCCTGTAGGTTCATGCTCTACAACATCCGCAGAGTACGACCCTGCCTCACACAGGAAGCGGCGCAGGTCCTAATCCAGGCACTTGTCATCTCCCGTCTGGATTACTGCAACTCGCTGTTGGCTGGGCTCCCTGCCTGTGCCATTAAACCCCTTCAACTCATCCAGAACGCCGCAGCCCGTCTGGTGTTCAACCTTCCCAAGTTCTCTCACGTCACCCCGCTCCTCCGTTCTCTCCACTGGCTTCCAGTTGAAGCTCGCATCCGCTACAAGACCATGGTGCTTGCCTACGGAGCTGTGAGGGGAACGCACCTCAGTACCTCCAGGCTCTGATCAGGCCCTACACCCAAACAAGGGCACTGCGTTCATCCACCTCTGGCCTGCTCGCCTCCCTACCACTGAGGAAGTACAGCTCCCGCTCAGCCCAGTCAAAACTGTTCGCTGCCCTGGCCCCCCAATGGTGGAACAAACTCCCTCACGACGCCAGGACAGCGGAGTCAATCACCACCTTCCGGAGACACCTGAAACCCCACCTCTTTAAGGAATACCTAGGATAGGTTAAGTAATCCCTCTCACCCCACCCCCCCTAAGTTTTAGATGCACTATTGTTAAGTGACTGTCCCACTGGATGTCATAAGGTGAATGCACCAATTTGTAAGTCGCTCTGGATAAGAGCGTCTGCTAAATGACTTAAATGTAAATGTAATGTAAATGTAATGTAAATGTAATGGAGAGAGTAATTTTCAAAATTAGTAGTTCAAACTGTTTGGGTATGGACCTGGAAAGTATGACATTACTTTGCAGGCTATCTCTGCAGTAGACTGCGACTCCGCCCCCTTTGGCATTTCTATCTTGACGGAAGATGTTATAGTTGGGTATGGAAATCTCTGAATTTTTGGTGGTCTTCCTGAGCCAGGATTCAGACACGGCAAGGACATCAGGGTTAGCAGAGTGTGCTAAAGCAGTGAGTAAAACAAACTTAGGGAGGAGGTTTCTGATGTTGACATGCATAAAACCAAGACTTTTTCGATCACAGAAGTCAACAAATGAGGGTACCTGGGGACATGCGGGGCCTGGGTTTACCTCCACATCACCCGCGGAACAGAGAAGGAGTAGTATGAGGGTGCGGCTAAAGGCTATCAAAACTGGTCGCCTAGAGCGTTGGGGGCAGAGGATAAGAGGAGCAGGTTTTTGGGCATGGTAGAATATATTCAGGGCATAATGTGCAGACAGGGGTATGGTGGGGTGCGGGTACAGCGGAGGTAAGCCCAGGCACTGGGTGATGATGAGAGAGGTTGTATCTCTGGACATGCTGGTTGTAATGGGTGATGTCACCACATGTGTGGGGGGTGGGACAAGGGAGGTAACAGGGGTATGCAGAGTGGATCTAGGTGCTCCATTGTGAACTAAAACAATGATAACTAACCTGAACAACAGTATACAAGGCATATTGACATTTGAGAGAGACATACAGCGAGGCATACAGTAGTCACAGGTGTTGAATTGAGAAAGCTAGCTAAAATCAGTGGGCGAGGCTAATCAGCTAGCACAACAAACAGCAGGTAAAATGGCGTTGACTAGGCAACTGGGCCAACAGATAAACAAACAAGCAGAATGGAGTACCGTGATTAATGGGCAGTCCAGCGTGCTTCAGCTATGTAGCCAAGAGATCAGTGTCCAGGGGGCAGCGGTGGATGGGGTAGGGGGGGCTGGGCTGGCGAGTGTTATCCAGGTTTTTTTTATTTTTTTAACTAACAATGACTAAATAGCTTGTAGCTAGTTAGCTGGTTAGCGTCTGGAGGTTCTTGAGTGTGTCATAAAAATAAAATTAAAATTAAAAGTAACAGCGATTCCGTACCACAGTGGGTGAGGCAGGTTTCCGGAAGGTATAAACAAAATAAAAATAAAAAAGAGATAGAAAGTAAATGGGTTCAGAGTGTTTGGGATGCGGTGATTCAGATGGTTAGCAGGCCTGTGCTAACAAGCTAACAGTTCGTAGGCCCGGGCTAGACAAGCTAGCCGTTAGCAGGCCGAATTAGCAAGCAGAGAGATAGCGAGGGCTAGAGAGTTAACCTTTGGGGGGACGTCACAATGGGGTGAGTCTGTTTATTCCTCTTCATGCGGTGACATCGACAGACCGGTCGTGGGCCCGGGTAATTGTAGCCCAGGAGTATGCTACAGGTGCTCTAGTACGCTAGGTGAGCTGGAGAGACAGCGTTTCAGAAAGCTCGCGGGCCTTGGCCGGCAGATGGATCTTTGGCGATGTCGCAACGAAAAAGCCTGTTGAAACCACCTCGGACGATTATGTCGGCGGACCAGTCGTGATGGATCGGCGGGGCTCCGTGTCGGCAGTAAAGGGTCCAGGCCAATTGGCAAAAGGTATTGTTGGGCCTCTTCGGCTAGTCGGGAGATGGGCTTAGCTCGAGGCTAGCTCAAGGCTAATTGGTGCTTGTTTTGGGACAGAGACGTTAGCCAGGAGTAGCCACTCGGATTGCAGCTAGCTAGTTGCGATGATCCGGTGTAAAGGTTCAGAGCTTGCGGTAGGAATCCGGAGAAAAAGCAGTCTGATATGCTCTGGGTTGATGTCGCGCTGGTGTCCTAGTTAGCTTTGAAGACCGCTAGCAATGGCTAACTGAGTACTAGCTAGTAGCTAGTTAGCATGAGCGTCACTATCATGCACTGAGTAATGACAAAAGGACTCTCTGAATGTTTCCAATTTGGAACTGGTTCTTAGGCAGATGTTTGGCAAACAAAGGTCACCGCAGCAGTTTAAGAAACACAGTTTTGACCCCCTGCATTACTTGTTAAACTGCATCATAGCTCTCACTTCCCATGGCCTACGGCAGTCTGAATCATCCTACACTATACCTCTCAACAAATTCAAAGTCAATGTAGATGTGCTATCTTAATTGAATCACTCTGTTGCGCAGCAGAAAATGCAAATTGTAGTGTATTTGAGGATTAAAAATGGTTCTAAAGTTAGCAATTTCCACTTTGAAATGGAAAACTATTTGTCCTAAAGAAACAGTAATCAACATCTACAAAAACGTTCATGAATTAAAATCCACATAATAATTCACGTTCTCTGCGGGATTATTTTTATGCTGTGAGAAACTAGTCAAATTAAGATAGTACACATCTGTATACCACTTAACACTTCAATCCTATCTTCTTTGACAAATAATGAGACCAGATCATTTTATTTTATTTATTTATTTATCCGTCATTTTATCAGGTAAATTGACTGAGAACACGTTCTCATTTGCAGCAACGACCTGGGGAATAGTTACAGGGGAGAGGAGGGGGATGAATGAGCCAATTGTAAAACTGGGGATTATTAGGTGACCGTGATGGTTTGAGGGCCAGATTGGGAATTTAGCCAGGACACCGGGGTTAACACCCCTACTCTTACGATAAGTACCATGAGATCTTTAATGACCTCAGAGAGTCAGGACACCCGTTTAACGTCCCATCCGAAAGACGGCACCCTACACAGGGCAGTGTCCCCAATCACTGCCCTGGGGTAATCTTTGAGAGTCACTTGGGAGTTACTTTGGATTGAGAGAGTCAGAGAATGGCACTTGGGGGAGTCTGGACTAGGTGCCTACAGCTGGGAGATGAGACAGGAGATCTGTCAGTCTTTAATCTGTCTCTGAAGACGGACGAGAGACAACTCATTGGGAGATGATATCAGTTCGGAAGGAGGGGGGAGATGCTCCCATTTGGCGTTTGTTCAAAAGTAGCAAAGTCCATCTCTGAAGGCCTGTGATGAATGTGTTGTCTAAGTGTTCAACTATAGTAGTTTCATGAAAATTCCCTAACAAATGTAAGACTAGAGGCTTAGACGAGAACTCCTTATTGTCATGCAGGTCGGGAGTGGTCTTGGGTCACAATCCAAAGTTTTTCCAAATCAGGTGTTACTTATTTACCTCCTTTTCACGACAATAAGAACAAATATTTGAATTTAGCATTTGTTCAGGTAGTTATTCATACGGTACCTAGTGAAAATAATATAGTAAGGTGTTTGAAAAATCTTGACTCGCATTTTATCTTGCCTCCGCACTTACCTTCAAGGACATACCAAAAGACTCCCTGACCCGGTACTACCCATCAAATCATCCCACAGAAAATGGGACTCTACAGCCAGCAATCTCAGTGTATTTGGGCTAAGATCCCAATTCCCTCCACCATACCCCTTGTGTAGTCTAAAGGCATTTCAGGGCAGCTGTCAAATCAGGATTGCAGTTCATTCAATTTTTTATTTTTAATCGGTGAGAGATTGGGGCCTTGGTCGAGTGTAGTAGCGTGATTTCGTTACCGTCCTATTTTCGCAGGTTGAACCCAGTGTACCAAGGACAAGAAAAAACACAAAAATCTCAGTTTTCATAAGTGAAAAATAACTCTCCTTAGGTTCGAGAGTTGCTTTTGACCGAGACAACTCCCCTTTTGAAAATAGGACGAGATTCTTCTTTCGAGACCCACATGTGTCTGACAACAGCTGATAAACAGGTGAGGGCATGCGCTGTACCAAAAGCATTGAATGGCGGGAATCAACGCAGTTGCATTAGCTGACGTGTTCTCAGTAGGATAGGCCTAGTATGCTGATATTCGTTTTTTACTGCAACAGTATGTTGTAAATGGTATGCAGTACGATTACTACACAGTATGCAGTTACAGTCCCACAAAATAGTATTGTTGCATGCAGAACTGCTTTAACTCAGTGACATTTGTGGGTTTTCAAGTATGAACTGCTCATTTAAAGTCCTGCCACATCTCAATTGGGATTAGGTCTGGATTTTGACTAAGCCATTCCAAAACATCCAATGTGTTGCTTTTTAACAATTTTCATGACTTTATTGTGTGTTTTGAATCATTGTCTTGCTGCAGACATAATGGGACCCATCATGTCCAAAAGTTGACTCAAGTTTGCCAAAAAGCACCTGAAAGCACCTGAATGATCATCAAAAATGTATTTTGGACAGATTAGTCAAAGGTATAACTTTTTGGACGAGATGGGTCCCATTATGCCTAGCAAAAACCAAACACTGCATTCCACAGTAAGAACCTTATACCAACGGTCAAGCATGGACGTGATAGTGTGATGGTTTGGGGATGCTTTGCTGCCTCGGGACCTGGATGACTTGCCTTAATTAAAGGAACTATGAATTTTGCTCTGTATCAGAGAGTTATACAGGAGAATGTCAGGCCATCCGCCTGTGAGCTGAAGCTGAAGTGCAGCTGGGTCATGCAGCAATACAATTATCCAAAACAAACAATCAAGTCATGGAAATGGTTAAAAAGCAACAAATTGGACGTTTTGGAATCGTGAATTTCAGCAGCAGGGTCTGGGAGACTAGTCAGGATCGAGGGAAAGATGTACAGATGTGCAAAGTACAGAGAGATCCTTGATGAATACCTGCTCCAGAGCGCTCAGGACCTCAGGACAACGTCCCTTATCACACAGCCAAGTCAACACAGGAGTGGCTTCAGGACAAGTCTCTGAATGTCCTTGAGAGGCCCAGCCAGAGCCCGGACTTGATACCAGATCAAAAATCTCTGGAGAGACCTAAAAATACCTGTGCAGCGATGCTCCCCACCCAACCTAGCAGAGCTTGAGAGTATCTGCAGAGAGGAATGGGAGAAACTCCCCAAATACAGGTGTGCCAAGCTTGTAGTGTCATACCCAAGAAGACTCGAGGCTGTAATCGCTGCCAAAGGTGCTTCAACATAGTACTGAGTAAAGGGTCTGAATACTTATGTAAGTGTGATATTTCGGTTCTACATTTTTTATACATTTGCAAAAATGTATAAAAACGAGTTTTTGCATTGTCATTATGGGTTATTGTGTGTAGATCGATGAGGGAAAAACGATTTCATTAATTTTAGAATAAGACTAATGTAACAAAATGTGGAAAAAGTTTAACATTTCAAACATTTTGAATGTTCCAAATGTTCATGTCAATGGAATGTGGTCTAAGAAAAAACACCAGAAAGAAACCTAATCAGTAAGTCATTGATCTTTAATTAACCCACCCAAAACCTCCCAAAAGCAATCAATATATTATTTTATGAACTGACAACCGTTGACTTGTGCTGTTGCTTTTAACATATTACATATTATCCCTGACTTATGTACTATGCTGTGTTCCTCTGCAGGTCACTTGCTCCACGACCTAGCACAAATAATTAATTCAACGAGCCGTCAAGCCTTCGTCTTTCAACTGACAAGCAGAACTTCTCAAGGCTAATAGCTGACGGCAGCCATCTTGTTTCTTCTCAGAATAGAAGAAGAATAGATGGAGGAGGAGGGCTGACTTACTGGGTCACTTGTTTTTTTTAACCCTTTCCCCCCAATATCATGATATCCAATTGGTAGTTACAGTCTTGTCCCATCGCTGCAACTCCAGTATGGACTCAGAAGGACTTGCTAGAGCTCAATGGGACAAGGGACATCCCAGCCGGCAAAACCTCCCCTAACCCGGACGACGCTGGGCCAATTGTGCACTGCCTTATGGGTCTCTCGGTCACGGCCGGAATCGAGCCGGGATCTGTAGTGACGTCTATAGCACTGCAGTGCCTTAGAGCCCTACGCCACTTAGGAAGCCCCTGGGTCGCTTTGAGCGCGCTCAGCTTGCACAAGCAATTAACATCAAGAGGCAGGCGAGCTGAGGGGTAATTAACAATGAACCAGGACAACATGATAGTACTCCAAAGTTAGCTAGTTGTGTGTGTGTGTGTGTGTGTGTGTGTGTGTGTGTGTGTGTGTGTGTGTGTGTGTGTGTGTGTGTGTGTGTGTGTGTGTGTGTGTGTGTGTGTGTGTGTGTGTGTGTGTGTGTGTGTGTGTGTGTGTGTGTTATTTTGGTGTGGGGTGCATTTTCCTGGCATGGTTTAGGTCCACTCATCCCCTTAGAGGGTAAGGTAAACACCAATAAATACACAGCCAGCAGCTCTTCTTACAACCTATGGTGAAGCACTTCTATCCTGATGGGAGTGGTTTCTTCCAGGATGACAATGCCCCCATCCTCAGAGCCCAAGTGGTCACTGAATGGTTGTTTACCATATGCCTTGGCCATCTCAGTCACCAGATTTGAACACTTGAATGACTTTTGATGGCGCTCTAATACTTAAGCCTACCCCTTACTTTTTCGAACATTCTGTTAAAAATCGCGCAACATTTCAGCGTCCTGCTACTCATGCCAGGAATATAGTATATGCATATGATTAGTATGTGTGGATAGAAAACACTCTGACGTTTCTAAAACTGGTTAAATCACGGCTGTGACTATAACATAGCGTGTGTTTCATCGAAAAGCGCAAGAAAAACTGATCACCGAAAACTGGGAGAAATATCAATGCGCCACTTGCATGTATTGTCTATGGGAAAGCAAATTACATGGGGCTGAGATTGCCTACAGAAGTCCTACAGCTCCCACACGATGTCGCCAGTCTTGTCAATTGCCTGGGCTTTGTTTCTTGGTCAAATGAGTAAGAGAGAGCCCATTCCTTCCGGTCTCCGACAGAATGTTTTGGAGGAGAAATTTTCGACCATGATTTGAAGACGTGGAGCTATTGAATACACATCGCCCCGTGATCAATTTGATAGATTATTAACGTTTACTAATACCTAAAGTTGGATTACAAAAGTATTTCGAAGTGTTTTGTGAAAGTTTATCGTCAACTTTTTTAATTTAAAAAAATTATGTTGCGTTTTAAAACGTTTTTTTTTCCTGGATCACACACTTTTCATAGATCGATATTTAGGGTATATATGGACCGATTTAATCGAAAAAAAGACCCAATAGTGATGTTTATGGGACATCTAGGAGTGCCAACAAAGAAGCTTGTCAAAGGTAATGAATGTTTATATTTTATTTCTGGGTTTTGTGTAGCGCCGGCTATGCTAATTATTTTGTTTACGTCCCCTTCAGGTATTTCGGGGTGTTGCATGCTATCAGATAATAGCTTCTCATGCTTTCGCCGAAAAGCATTTTAAAATCTGACTTGTTGGCTGGATTCACAACGAGTGTAGCTTTAATTCAGTACCCTGCATGTGTGTTTTAATGAACGTTTGAGTTTTAACGAGTGCTATTAGCATTTAGCGTAGTGCATTTGCATTTCCAGATGGCTAGATGGCACGCCTGCGTGTCGGGTGGGCTTAAGAGGTTAACTTCTTCGATATAGGGGGCGCTCTTTTAATTTTTGGATAAAAAAACGTTCCCATTTTAAACAAGATATTTTGTCACGAAAAGATGCTCGACTCTGCATATAATTGACAGCTTTGGAAAGAAAACACACTGATGTTTCCAAAACTGCAAAGATATTGTCTGTGAGTGCCACAGAACTAATGCTACACGCGAAACCAAGATGAAATTTCATACAGGAAGTGCCCCAGATTTTGAATGCGCTGTGTTCCAATGTCTCCTTATATGGCTGTGCATGCGCCAGGAATGAGCCTACACTTTCTGTCGTTTCCCGAAGGTGTCTGCAGCATTGTGACGTATTTGTAGGCATATCATTGGAAGATTGACCATAAGAGACTACATTTACCAGGTGTCCGCTTGGTGTCCTCCGTCAAAATTATTGTGTAATCTCCAGCTGCGTGCATTTTTCCATTTGGTTCAGAGAAGAAACCAAACTGCCACGAATGATTTATCATCGAATAGATATGTGAAAAACACCTTGAGGATTGATTCTAAACAACGTTTACCATGTTTCTGTCGATATTATGGAGTTAATTTGGAAAAAAGTTAGGCGTTGTAATGACTGAATTTTCCTCTTTTTTTCTTAGCTAAACGTGATGAACAAAATGGAGCGATTTCTCCTACACAAATAATCTTTTTGGAAAAACTGAACATTTGCTATCTAACTGAGAGTCTTCTCATTGAAAACATCTGAAGTTCTTCAAAGGTAAATGATTTTATTTGAATGCTTTTCTTGTTTTTGTGAAAATGTTGCCTGCTGAATTCTAGGCTTAATGCTATGCTAGCTATCAATACTCTTACACAAATGCTTGTGTAGCTATGGTTGAAAAGCAGATTTTGAAAATCTGAGATGACACTGTTGTTAACAAAAGGCTAAGCTTGTGAGCCAATATATTTATTTCATTTCATTTGCAATTTTCATGAATAGTTAACGTTGCGTTAGGGTAATGAGCTTGAGGCTATGATTACGCTCCCGGATACGGGATTGCTCGACGCAAGAAGTTAAGACACTTTATGATGGTGTTTCCTTTATTTTGACAGTTACCAGTATGTATATGTTTATTGCATATAAAGCAGCCTGAAATGGATGTACAGTTAACTTCCCTGTACTCACCACATTGCTCTCGTGCACCTTAGGGTTCATGGTGAGCTGTACAACGAACCAAGTGGCGTTCCTCAGGATGAAAGCTGTGATCAGGTTCCAGTGGATGATGTTCCTCAAGCAGCGGATACTCCTGGTGGAAGAGAGGAGAATAGAGGAAAGGGTAAGCATTAGTACCTATTAATTATACCGTACAGTGCAACTCTATCATTGCTATGCATCACATTGTGAATCTTTTGCAAAAAGATATGAATCACTGTTCTTGACGCCTAAGTCAATACGTTGCACTGTAATACTCCTGGTGGTAGAGGAGAGAACAGTGGCCAGGTTAAGGGTTGGTGGTGTGTAGTATAATTATTGCAGTGTGTGCAGTTTTTCCTACATCAGTATAATTATGACCTTTGAACCTCGCGCCAAATTCTTTTTATTACTACAACGTTTTGAGGCGAGCACGAAATATCCTCATGCTATGCAGTATAATTTTGTTAATCCATATGATGGAATGATGAATAATAGGACCATGATAAAAAGAGAGAAAGTTAAGAGATATTGGGGAAGTTTGTGTGTGTGAGTGTTTTTGGATGAGTGTTTGGCATTATTAGTACAGCATGTGTATGTCTGTGAGCGTGTGTGTGTGGGACTATGGCAGTGTTTGTGGCTTTGTGTGTGTACTACAATGTACATATTCCCTACAGTAAGTCTGAAGAGCTAGACAAGACCTGCTCCCTCCAGCAGGTGGTGTATCACTTTCTCTGTTCTGTTCTAACCACTTCATCCCACCTCCAGGGGCAAAGCAAACCACATCACATTAATCTCCCTTTACCCTCTAACGGTACAGTTGGGCAGGCTGATCTATCTTTTCCACAGGCCTCAGTATGACTAGCCCAGCAGTTTCTACAACCCACAGGAATAACTGATCAAATTGGACCAGCTAATGCATGGTTTATTAGATCAGTCAAGGTTGTAATTCACACAATTGGTGTACAAACTTGGAGGTAATAAGACACGAGCAAAGAAAAGCATCCAGGACCAGCAGGGCCCGGATTCACAAAACCTTCTTAAGAATAGATTTCTTTGTAAGCGCCATTTTTGTCCTTAAGCTTATACTTAAACTACGAAAAGTTGCTATTCTTCAGTAAAGTTATTTGAAATGTTCTTAAAACCTGTTTGGGCTAGGGGGCAGCATTTTCACGTTCGGATGAAAAGCGTGCCCAGAGTAAACTACCTGCTGCTCAGGCCCATATGCTAATATATGCATATTATTACTAGTATTGGATAGAAAACACTCTGAAGTTTCTAAAACTGTTTGAATTATGTCTGTGAGTATAATAGAGCTGAGAAAACCTGAGAAAAATCCAACCAGGAAGTGGGAAATCTGAGGTTTGTAGTTTTTCAACTCATTGCCTATCGAATACAGTGTCTATGGGGTCATATCTTACTTCTTAAGGCTTTCACTAGATGTCAACAGTCTGTAGAACCTTGTTTGATATTTCTACTGTGAAGTGGGGGCGAATGAGAGGGGATTGAGTAAGGTCTCTCCCAGAGTGGCATGAGCTGGTCACGCGCGCTCATGTGAGAGGTAGCTTGCGTTTCATTGCAATTCTAAAGAGGAGGAATAAAAAAAAAGAAAAGGAATTCTCCGGTTGGAACATTATTGAAGATTAATGTTAAAAACATCCTAAAGATAGATTTGATACATCGTTTGACATGTTTCTATGGACTGTAACGGAACTTTTTGACTTTTCGTCTGCACCTAGTGATCGCGCCTCATGGATTTTGATTACTGGGCTAAACACGCAAACAAAAAGGAGGTATTTGGACATAAATGATAGACTTTATCGAACAAGTCAAACATTTTATTGTGGAACTGGGATTCCTGGGAGTGCATTCTGATGAACATCAAAGAAAGGTAAGTGATTATTTATAATGCGACTTCTGTTGACTCCACAACATTTTATTTATTTATTTTACCTTTATTTAACCAGGAAAGTCAGTTAAGAACAAATTCTTATTTTCAATGACGGCCTAGGAACAGTGGGTTAACTGCCTGTTCAGGGGCAGAACGACAGATTTGTACCTTGTCAGCTCGGGGATTTGAACTTGAAACCTTCCGGTTACTAGCCCAACGCTCTAACCACTAGGCTACCCTGCCACATGTTTGGCTTGTTTTGTTATCTGAGCGCTGTACTCAGATTATTGCATGGTGTGCTTTTTCCCAAAAATGTTTTTTTGAAATCTGACACAGCGGTTGCATTAGGGAGAAGTATATCTATAATTCTGTGCTAATACTTGTATCTCTTATTAAAGTTTATTATGAGTATTTCTGTAAATTGATGTGGCTCTCTGAAAATTCTCCGGATGTTTTCGAGGCACAACATTACTGACCATAAAGTGCCAATGTAAACTGAGATTTTTGGACATAAAAATGAACTTTATCGAACAAAACATACATGTATCGTGTAACATGAAGTCCTATGAGTGTCATCTGATGAAGATCAAAGGTTAGTGATTCATTTTCTCTATTTCTGCTTATTGTGACTACCCTCTTTGGCTGGAAAATGGCTGTATGTGTTTTTGTGACTAGGCTCTGCCCTAACATAATCATATGGTGTGCTTTCGCTGTAAAGCATTTTTGAAATCGGACACTGTGGGTAGATTAACAAGAAGTCAAGCTTTAATTTGGTGTATTGCACATGTGAATGTTCCGCTAGCGGAACCCCTAGCCCTAGCCAGTTTGAAGCTTCTTCCTATGTTTCTTCCTATTAAACCCACTGCAGTGAGAGAATAAGCTGTTTAAACCCCCTAGAGTCAATTGTCAGCACCCCGCGGAACTATATTTAGAATAATAAAGAAATCCCCATAAAAACGTATCAGTTTAACTACAGATATCTGTGGAAGGTGACAGAGCTATTTATTTTTTATTTAACTAGGCAAGTCAGTCTGCTTGTCTTCAGCAAACTGTTTGCGGGCTTTCTTGTGCATCATCTTGAGAAGAGGCTTCCTTCTGGGACGACAGCCATGCAGACCAATTTGATGCAGTGTACGGCGTATGGTCTGAGCACTGACAGGCTGACCCCCCACCCCTTCTACCTCTGCAGCAATGCTGGCAGCACTCATACGTCTATTTCTCATACGTCTATTATGTGTAAATATACACATAATAATAATAAAGTACAAATAATAATTATATGTACACACACCGACACAAGCACCACAGAAGGCTGGTGGGAATCTAATTGGGAGAGCGGCCCACGGCTATGACAGAAGCAGAACGGCACAAAACACCAACTTGCTATCCAGGTGTCTTCGTCTGGCCCGCCCCAACCATCACCCCAAGTCCCCTGCAGGCAATACATAAATGGTATGGTAACAAGAATAATGTAAGATTTGAGAAATAAATAACGAAACTAAACAAAAATGGGAGAATATAAGTATATCCATCCGAAAGTGTCAATGATCAAACCTGGAAGGCCACTCAAACAGGCATCTCTCTGAACTCCAACGAGAGATCAGTCGTCTAGCCGGAATGACAGTGAAATGAACGTTAAAGAAGAGCTCTGACTGCCCTCCATTGGTCGGCTCAGCATCTTACATGTCCGGTAGCGACAATGAACCTTCAGTCGGCATCCCTTGCAGAGACGTGTTTAATACGTTTTCACCCGTTATGGCATAGTATGGATTCGAGTCCATGAGTAGACCCCAACACACAATGACAAGGTTCTCTAACCCGTACGGGGGATTAGCGTATATTCCCGTATAAACTTATCTGCGTCCAAAACCGAGGAGAGACAAATCTTCTCACCGGAAGGCGGGGTAATTCTGAGTCTTGCAGGGAAGAGCAAGGATGGGCGAAGATGGAGTTTTTAGAGTTTGGTCATGACATCTCCGTAGCCGGCGCGATGCTTTGCCACACCGGGCGCATACTCCTCATAGACACGGAAGGGATGTCCTTTATGTAACAGGTTACCCCTCATTTGAGCCTCGCGCAGGATAAGATCCTTGGGCTTGAAAGTGTTACAAAAGATGATTACTGGGCGAAGCGCTAGGACGAGAGAGTGATGTGCACAGTCCAGCTGGGGATCCGACGCCAACACATTAGATCCCATTGCATCCCTCAATAGCTTGGCGAAGAAGTCGGTGGGACGAGAGCCAGCCTCCATCCCCTCTGCCAGACCAACAACGCAAAGGTTATGACGTCTGGATCGGCCCTCCAGGTCGATCACTTTCTCATAAAGCCTCTGTACACCTGCAAGAGGACGTGCATAGCTTCTCTAACTCGTCGATCCTACCAGCGTTGAATTCAGAAGCTTTCTCAAGGTCCACAATACTCTGGCCCTGCGAAGCAACCGTTCAAATGGTGCTCTCGATGTTGGTGTCCAGTTCAGCAAAAGTAGCCTTAAAATCCTCAGCTATAGCAACACGTAGCTCTCCAAGAGTCTGTGTAAGTTCTGCAAGTGTCATGTTGTTACCTGTGCCTTCCGCCATGTCCGTCTCATTGTTTGGTGGGGAGGAGGCCTCCGATGAGGATTTGTCGTCCTTTGGTCGCCTATTACTCGGCATGTTCACATAGAAAGTGACTAATATTGTATTAGAAAGAGACATTTGTTGTAGAAAGTGCTGTGAAGTAGGTTAGATTGTTTAGCAAAAAAGTTGCAGGAGCCTTTCTCACACACATCCGTTCACTCCAACATGCTAGCTCCGCCCCCCAAAATATTGTTTTTGGGAGGGGATTTCCTTTAATAACTTTACCATGCTCAAAGGAATATTCAATGTTTGTTTTTTTATATTTATATTTACTAATCTACCGATAGGTGCCCTTCTTTGTGAGGCATTGGAAAAACTCCCTGGTCTTTGTGGTTGAATCTGTGTTTGAAATTCACTGCCCGACTGAGGGGTACAGAGATGAGGCAGTCGTTAAAAAAAAGATATGTTAAACACTATTATTGCACACAGAGTGAGTCCATGTAACTTATTATGTGACTTGTTAAGCAAATGTTTACTCCTGAATGTATTTAGGCTTGCCATAACAAAGTGGTTGAATACTTATTGACTCAAGACATTTCAGCTTTTTTAAAAAATTAATTTAGTTCCACTTTGACATTACGGTATTGTGTGTAGGCCAGTGACCAAAAAATATTAATTTTGTCCGTTTTAAATTCAGGCTGTAACACAACAAAATGTGAAAAGAAGTAATGGGGTGTGAATACTTTCTGAAAGCATGTATTGACAGCATTCCTCCCACTTTATACTACATTTTTAATGGCTCATTACATCATGTGTTTATTCAAAAACCTTTTCTACCAATGTAATAAATGTGACAGAATGCACATTCTGCTAGATGACCTGTTTTTACCATGTTACAGTAAGTGGTTGTACAAGAGACGCACACACATGCACGGAGGCACATGAGCGCACGTAAGCACGATTGCATGCACACATGGCTGACATAGCTACAGCTACATGGGTTCTGCCAAAAACAAAGCCCTTTAAGCTTTGGGGAAAAAAACATCTGAATTCCTAAATTATTAATGACTAATCCACCAGAGACGGTTTGGGGTACAGCCAATGTAGACATTGTCCTCTACCTTTCCCTCTCTTTATATTTCCCTCACAAGAAACTTCACTAATTCCTTTGACCCCCCCCCCCCCTCTGTGCGTCATCTTTCATTTGGACCGTCTCCTTCATTCACCCTCATTCCTTCTCCCTCTTTCAAAATGACCACTGTAATTTACTACTCATTTTTACTCCTCTCTTCTTCACTCTCTCTCTTTCTGTCACCCACCTCATTCTATTTTTCTCTCTCTCTCTCTCCCCTCCCCAGTCTCTCTTACTCTTCGTCAGGCTGGACTAAATTACAGGAGGCAGTGGAGAGCGGACCCATGTTTCCGTATCCTCCCACTTCTCTTCCAATTATGCCTGACAAGGTATCGCTGGACAAGGGTTCTCCGAGTCAAGGGTTGCTGGCTCAGTTCCCATCAGACATAACCTTACGTGTCTTACTATTCATATGTCAGCCAAAGAAAGGATCTGAAGCTCTAGAAATCTACCTCAAGATCTCAGAGCCTGGAGATCTCAGAGCCAAAACAAGGATCCCAAATGGCACTCTATTCCCTTTGTTGTGCACTACTTTTGACCACGGGCCCTGGACTGCGATGGTCTGCGATGGTCTTCTTGAGGAGAAAACATTTTGGAATAGCTGGTAGGTATGCCGAGTTATACAAGTGTGTTATGTTTCCAATTAAGTAGATATTTGAGAAGTCCGGGGGCTGACCCATCAAATCCTATTAAATTAAAGAGACTTAAAAGCATTCTAGAGGACTAATATTTTAAGCATAGACACTCACATAAAACCAAAATATCTGGTGTGTGTCATACAGGAAATGTCACTTTTAATCTGAAATCAAAACACTGAGGAGGTTGAGGTTTCAGAATGTGTCTTTTTGGGGAGTATATGTAGATAGTCTCTTGTTGACAGAGTATCTAGGCATGGAAAGAGACACACACATACTTTCAAAATGATGATCTTAAATAAAACACACCTTAAAAGGCATACACACATGCACACTGTACGCAGAGCCCCTGGTCGTCACAGCTCTCCATAGAGAAGTGCCTCGGAGGGATTGCGTCAGAGCCAGCACATTTTTTTATTTTAAAGTGCAGGCTTCAGAGGAACAAATTAGGATATAAGAGGCATCAAAGTGATTATTTGATTTATTTGCCTCTGCATATCAATGTAGGTAATAAGGGAAACAGAATGGCCCTGAAGAGGAATGCAATACAGGGCTTGGATGGAACTCTGTGCTGTGTGGTGCTGTGAGAGCAAAAGATTGGCCTGAAAATTAACTTTTTAATTTGATTAATAGTAAGGCACTTCATGTCATTTCACAGGCAATTTCAACTTTTTGTCATTAGAAAAGTGACAGAGATAAATATTATGAGAAAGTGGGAGAAGGGAGAGTTAGGGAGTGAGGGAGGACAAAGTGAACAATATACGCAGAAACTCAATTTGCGATTCTCATCTCAGGGGCCTAAACATATTTACAGTGTTTCTTGAATGTGCCAGACTGCCCAGTGCACGGTTTATCAATTGGGGAGTACTGACTGTAAGCACACTACCAATTTACAGGGTATACAAATATATGAGGGAGAAAGATATGATGCTTCAGTAACTTTAGGTCACACAGTGATTCTGTGTGACCAGTCAGTAGAGCATGGCACTTGCAACACCAAGGGTTGAGGGTTCAATGCCACTGCGGCCACCCGTACACCAAATGTATGCACACACGACTGGTTAAAATTGTCTGCTAAATGGGATATATTACAACTTCAGTAAGTCCCCTTTTTTGCCTTCAAGAGAATAAAACACCATATCCTAAGGATATAAACCATATCCGAACAAACCTCTTCCTGTCAAACTTTAACAAGAGTTTTACAATGGTAGAAATGAACTGGAATGAAAAAAGTCACCTCAGTTTTTCGAGAATCTAAAACAGGATTGTTTTTCCTAAATCGTCAGAACATCTCCAGCTGGTTTACCCAAAGGAAAGTTCTAAGGACCAATGCCCTTCAATGTGTCTCTCTCTCTCTCTCTCTCTCTAATAGAGGTGATATGACTGCCAAAGATGGACAGTGGCGAGATGTCTTCAGGGGAGGGACTGAGGTTCCAAGGTTCTGGTTGCATCCCAATTGGCACCCTATTCCCTTTATACGTAGTGCACTACTTTTGATTAGGGCTCTGGTCAAAAGTAGTGCACTATATAGGGAATAGGTACTTTTGACCAGAATATGGGGGGCATTTATCTCTATTAAGAACAAATCAAATCGTATTGGTCACATACACATATTTACCAGATGTTAGGGCGGGTGTAGCGAGATGGTTGTGCGATATGCCACCACAGTCAAGGAACGTGCCACCACAGTCAAGATGTTGCCTAGCTCCATGAATGACGAGAGTAACTCTACAGACTAAATTATCAGACACATCCACACCACCAGCAGTGCTGTAGCCTTTATCTAAATTAAGTGGTGATTGGGAGAAACAAGCTTTTCTGGATGGGGCCCCAGGCTACATGGTGAGGTTCGAGAATGTGGAATTAACATGCACACACACACCAGCCTGGCCTCAGAGCCATGTAAAACATACTTTACATATTTCTGAGCACCTGCAAGACATATGATACCTACTAATGGTCTAGCTACTTCCGACAGAAACAAAGGTAGGGAGGTTGGTCAGAGAGGATGGGTAAGTGTAATGTCCCAAAAAGTATTTTTTTTAAGTATTTTAGCTAACCCTTCCACTAACCCTTACTCTAAAATTATCCCAATTCAACTAACCTGCTATGTAAATTCACCTAACCTTTGTCGTTTTAGTTTCCCTAACCTTTAATGTAAATTAACTTATCCTAACCTTTGTAGTTAGTTCACCTAACCACCAAACATAACATATCCTTTGTTGTTAAGATGCAACAAGCAACCTGGTTTTAGAGAAAGATGTATAATACTGTATGTTCTCCAAGACATATGATAACTTACATCATCCAATTCAGATGCTATTGTATGACCAGGTAAGATGTATGGTACTATATACACTACCGACAAAGAGACTTGCTTGGGCCAAGAAACACTAGCAATGGACATTAGACCGGTGGAAATTTCTCCTTTGGTCTGGAGTCCAAATTGGAGATTTTTGGTTCCAATCACCGTGTCTTTGTGAGACGTGGTGTGAGGTGAACGGATGATCTCTGCATATGTATTTCCCACCGTGAAGCATGGAGGAGGAGGTGTTATGGTGCGGGGTGCTTTGCTGGTGACTGTCTGCGATTTATTTAGAATTCAAGGCACACCTAACCAGCAGCTGCAAATTGACCGGAAGAAGCCCAAACAGATACAATATTTGACTAAAACATAATAATTTCAAACCATGCATACATTTGTATACATTCATGTGTCTCTTTATTATGTGTGGGAACAGAATTTTCCAAATTAAAATCACTTGCTGATGTTTTTTTATGTCCAACAATGCAAATTCTAGCATATATTTATTTTTTGGGTCCGAAAACTTGGGGAACCCTGCTATGGGTCCTCTAATTCATATGATATTGTACGACTGCTATTCCATTCATAATGTAATTTAACGTAACGTAACATATATTACTAAATGGATTGTCACAGAATAAAACAAATAGCCCTGAGACAAGGTTGCACACACACACTTGACTTCTCTTCTCTGGGCTCAGTCAAAGTTCAAATCTCTGGCAACACAACCACTATCACATTGTCAAAATCGGACACACTTCTCGTTCTTACTTCCAACTCCAGCCTCCATGCTCTAACCACCAAGCATAGCTGAGCAGCAGGGACCTGCAGAATGAAATATTATTTTACAAGAAGTTAAAGGGGACCATGGAAAAGAACTGGAGTGTGGTGCAGTGGAGTGTTTAAAGCCACACTGGGCTGGGTAAACATTGGGGCATGGCCACAAGTGTGGTAAAACCAAGACCATTCAAACCCAGATCAGAACATGCTGTTCTGGGTTAGAGAGGGTTTGGCCGGTAGGGATATCCTTGTCTCATCGCGCACCAGTGACTCCTGTGGCGGGCCGGGCGCAGTGCATGCTAACCAAGGTTGCCAGGTGCAGTGTTTCTCCGACACATTGGTGCGGCTGGCTTCCGGGTTGGATGTGCGCTGTGTTAAGAAGCAGTGCGGCTTGGTTGGGTTGTGTATCGGAGGACGGATGACATTCAACCTTCGTCTCTCCCGAGCCCGTGCGGGAGTTGTAGCGATGAGACAAGTTAGTAGCTAATAACAATTGGACACCACGAAATTGGGGAGAAAAAAGTGTGTAAAATACATTCCCTTGTGTGTTATATGGCAGAAATCAAATAATTAAAGGTCAGAAATTCTCTGAATCACTAACTTCCAGCAGAATGAGATGATGAACATGTGAGTTCAGTACTCAGCAGAGAGATATAGGCAGTTGTCCCTTCCTTGGCTTTTTTATTTAGGCTTACAGCAAGTTCTAGTCTTGGTAAAGAAGATAATAATTATGTCCCTTATGATATACCACACTTTGCCATTGTGCATCACCTGATAAAGTGATCCTGAATCGGTATAAATGAGTATTGACTGGTTCTTTCAGTCAATTTCTATTAATGTGCATTACAATATACACCATTAACCCAGATAGCAGAAACGGGGTCTGTTGAGCCATTAACAAGTATTATTTAATCCCCCAACGTCAAATACATTGACGAACAATCATCACTTGTTTGCACTAGAGTCAAGTCAGCAATCTGTGTGATTGGTTAGTGTATCTGCTTGCTCAACAGCAGGCTATAGGACTTGACCTTTTCAGGAGGAGGTAACGCTGGAGTGTGCATGGGAATTGTATCTGTGAGTCATGTGTGTGTGTGTGTGTGTGTGTGTGTGTGTGTGTGTGTGTGTGTGTGTGTGTGTGTGTGTGTGTGTGTGTGTGTGTGTGTGTGTGTGTGTGTGTGTGTGTGTGTGTGTGTGTGTGTGTGTGTGTGTGTGTGTGAGAGAGTGCAGGTTACCCATCGAGATAATGACTTGCCTTAGGTGGGTCACCGGGTATCTAAATGGTCTCTATATAATGACTCGATGCCCTCAAGGTTAAAGAGTACCCGGGTATTGAAGCAAAGTAGCATAATCAATGGTCCCATGTTGTTCCAGGATGCCTTGAAGGTTGTCACAAATTACTCCCATCACCCTAATCATCAAGAAGTCTCTTTATGGAGGTGTAAGGATTATTAAAGGCATGAATTCAATCTCCTCAGCTTCTCCGTTTCTCTAGCCATCAGCTTTGCCCTTGGTGTAGTTTGTATGCAACATTCATTACGGTTTTGGAACGTGCTACAGTTTGAAGTCCTATACCATGTTATTAGTACTATGGTCAAGGTAGAATTAATTTTAAAAGTCATTAGTGAAGCAAAGTGAAATTAGACAGACATGTGGGTAAGATCCATTAAACCAAATGAAGACCGAACATAGCACCATGGCTACCCCAGGAAGCACTTTGAAGCACTAATAAGCAGTGGGCTGATGGCTCTTTTCACACATCTCTGAGCTCTTGTAAAAAGGAAATAGGGATCAGGGACCCCCCTCTGGAGAAAAAAACACATTCCACATTGCTGTTAAAACGAGCCTGTAATCGTGCCCTTTAAGTAACCGCAAAAGTGCCTTGGTTTATAATGAGGACATCGCTAAGTTGGGTAGAAATGTTGTGGTACAGTATCTCTACAGCTATTTGCTTTTCCTGTTTGCTAGCAGACTTTTGTTCCTTTCAACGGGGAGCTGTATATATGTCAATGATTTGCAGCTTGATTCAACGCGGATGTTATGTTCATGCTCGCACCATGGCAACAAAGGTCTTTAACAACGTGTTTGAACTGGACCTCTGCAAACTGGCTCTAATGGAGTGGACCTCTGCAAACCGGCTCTAATGGAGTGGACCTCTGCAAACCGGCTCTAATGGAGTGGACCTCTGCAAACCGGCTCTAATGGAGTGGACCTCTGCAAACCGGCTCAATTGGAGTGGACCTCTGCAAACCGGCTCAATTGGAGTGGACCTCTGCAAACCAGCTCTAATGGAGTGGACCTCTGCAAACCGGCTCTAATGGAGTGAACTAAAGCAAAGTTAATACAAAAAATCAGACCATGCTGAAACATTGACTGGCACGAGGCTAGACAACTTTTCATCTGATGTGTTGGATGCCAGCCAGCGCCAGGTGAACTGTGACCATCACTGCCAGGCACCACTCCAACTGTCACACGTCACACTAGGATGCTCGCTCTGAAAGTGCAGCTGCTTTGGGAGAGCAGCTGCTTTGGGATCCCAAAGTTCCGCCACGTTTGTTCCAAGGGAGAACAGTGGCTTTATGTCTTACACTTTATTACACTGCCTTGCGAAAGTATTCGGCCCTCTTGAACATTTCAGGCTTCAAACATAAAGATATAAAACTGTATTTTTTTGTGAAGAATCACCAACAAGTGGGACACAATCATGAAGTGGAATGACATTTATTGGATATTTCAAACTTTTTTAACAAATAAAAAACTGAAAAATTGGGCGTGCAAAATTATTCAGCCCCCTTAACCTCTTAAGCATGTGAATAGTATCACATATTTGAGGGGGTTTGAGTTGCTGTACAGCCCTGGGCTCTGTGCTGAGTGGATCCTTACTCCATTTGACCTCAAAGGCCTAGTGGTACAGTAGACCGCGAACCCCTTTCATCTTACTGGCTTATCTCTTGGTTAATTTTTCTCTACCAGGGAGTCCTGTATCTTCACTATGCACATTCATGAAAGCAGCAGCATTTCCTGTTTCATGCTTGAAATTAGGCACTTTCACAGCAGAGACTGTTTAAGTCCATCCCCTTCATTTGCAGTTACTACTGATCCTTTGATTTGGATGCCATTTTAAAGCCAAAGCATTAGGAACTCGAGAGTAATTTTACACAGCCCGAGGGAAATGTTTAAGGACGCAAGGACAGTTACTATTCTTCGTCAAACCCCTTCCCCACTGTGAATGAACTTGGACAGCGTCATGGGCATTTTGCTGCAAACCAACCTGCTCTTGGAGCATTTCATATTATTCGGTTTGGTTACATAAGGCTGTTTGGTTTATTTAAGGCAAAAATGAAAAGAAGGTAGTTGGTCGGGTGGATAAGGTAGGCATATAGCGGGAATGTCTAGCTACTCAAAGGTTGCGAGTTTGAATATTATCACGGACAACTTTAGCATTTTAGCTAATTAAAAATGTTTTACTACTTTTTAGCTACTTTGCAACTACTTAGCATGTTAGCTAACCTTTCCCCCGCTGGGGCGGCAGCGTAGCCTAGTGGTTAGAGTGTTGGACTAGTAACCGGAAGGTTGCGAGTTCAAACCCCCGAGCTGACAAGGTACAAATCTGTCGTTCTGCCCCTGAACAGGCAGTTAACCCACTGTTCCCAGGCCGTCATTGAAAATAAGAATGTGTTCTTAACTGACTTGCCTGGTTAAACAAAAGGTAAAATACATTTTCTAGTTTAATTATTTACGTAACACTAACCCCTAGCCTAGCAATGTTAGTGAGCTAACTAACATTAGCCACCTAGCTAGAATTGTTTGCTAATTCGTAACATATAATATGAATTGCATTTCATAACATATCATATGAAATGTGTGAATGAATACATACTATACAAAACGTAGCATATCATACTAAATAGAGAGTCTCAGATTTACACACAAAATAATATGAAATTCTCAGAGACCAGGTTGTATCAACACCTGCTCCTTTTACTGTTAAGAAAATGAGGGGGGATAGATCCGGCAAAGATACTGGCTAGCTACGTGAATAACGCCTCTGTCGTTTTCACAACGTGGTTTTCCATTAGTGGATGACAGCAGTGCTGCTCTGCTTGTCCTTTTCCCACTGACGCAGATCCCCCCTGGTGTGTTTCACAGTCCAAATGGCATATCATAGCGTTGGTAACACCCTGCCAGTGCAGTGTTGGGATCCTGGGTCTGTTCGCTGTCGGTGCGTTTCTCAGTTCACTGGGGACCTGAAGGAAGCTGGCCAGGGGCCATCACTTCACACTGAGACCATGTGTCTCTGAGGTCTGTAGCCTCCTGTCCTTCACATCCCCTGTCTCTTCATCCTGCTGCTACGTCAGCATCGATGGGAATAGAAACCACCAGGTCCTCCTAGTTCAGGGATCAGTGGAAAGTCACTGATAATCTAAGTGAGTTGTTTCCCTGATATTTTTTTCCTTTTTCATAATCACTTAAGTGTTAAAATAATTGACAAATCATGAAGTTTACAAAGTCTCCAAGTGGTGGCAATTACACAACTATATATCCATGCGTGTAACTCGAACGTAATGTAGGTCCGCCCAATTCTATATAATTAGATAAATGTCCGCTGAAGTTCCCATACATACAACTAAACCTTCGTCCCAAACGAAAGCACCTTTACCTCTTTTACACGAGTCTGTATATTTCAGTGCTCGGCAGCATCAAATCAAATGTCACTGAGTGTGAGTAAAAGGAGAGGTGAAGCATAAGGGTCCTTCCGTGGATGCTTTGTCTACGACTCAGTAATACTATTCACAGTGCATTGGGTGCCTTAATTCAACGAGGCTTGAACAAGTAGGAATGGCAACGTGTTTAACCTTTTCTTACCGTCGTGTCTGGAAATAACCTCAAGTCATTCAATCTAAACTTGTCCGCACACTAAACTAGGCCTGGGGTCTTCGCTGGGTTTGAATAGGAGGTTTAGGACTATCCAAACAAAAGTGTTACCGAAGCTAATGCGCAGACACAAAACCTCTTAAATGTGGTTTCCTTGGCTGAGCTACCCAAACAATCTGCATGCATCGAGGGCACTAAAACTGTACAGCAAAGGTTTAGATGATTAAAGAGGAGTTTATACACTCATGAGTGACAATGATGTGCATTGTCTTTTAACTGCACAATGCACTCGGGCAATGAAGCTATTTAGATTCATCTCCGTAATCAGTCCCGAAGAGCAGATTAGAGAGGATATAAAATTATATACAAAAAGAACTCTGTTTTTATGGGTGTGGAAAAAAAACAGCCCCTTTTGTCTTTCGATTTTACGATAAGACATCGAAGGCCTATAATCTATCAAAGCGAGGTATGTGAATGAGAAAGTACTCCTTTCAGGGACTTTTCTTCTGTCGTTACAGTACGTACAATGTATGACTCACACAGCTACCATTCTCCTATGAGAGGTCTATACCCATGAAGTAGCTAGGGGGGCTTTAGAGACTTTTTTTTGTGTATGAAACATTAAAAAGGACACCTTTGTCACAGCCTGATAAAATGAAAATATAAAACAGGCCCTGATTCCAGCGAGTTCAGCCCATGTGTGGAGAGGGAGTAATGAAGTCTCAGGGTGTGTGTGTGTGTCCATCCCAGACATCTGTTCCCGCTAGCTCTTTCGTTTCAGTTAAGGAAGTAAACAGTAGACCAGCGCCGGCCGGCCTGTCTGCTACTTTACGATTTTAGCCTTTTCTCTCTAGTTCTACATACAGTACGACCAATCGCAATATCTTCATGACACAGCGCTGGCTATATTAGCTGAGAGGGTAAGAAGTTAATACACAAGACACTGATGTCGAAGATGTAACTATTCAAACCAGATTGAGCCTAAAAAAATACTCCTCTGTTGTCCTGATTGGAGATATTGAAGCAGTGAGACAGTATCTTGCTGACATTAATCGGAGCAGATGAATCCGGGATAATCTGTTCTAAACAATCTCTTACACTATATGTTTAATCTCAGAGTCCAGATAATCTGTGTTGGTGTGGCCTTTGAGAAAACACAGACGGGCGGTTTTTGGCTGTCTGACATGTTGGGTTGTTAGTGACATGCTGTTTGTCACCTATTACTGCTTTCACCACCACACAATGCCTTAACTGGTCAACACCTTTCCAAACAGATGTAATTTCAGCATCTAGTTTTGGTATACATTTGGTTGAGTTGTCAACTAACGTAAATAAAAATGTAAAAATCAACATGTCATTGGATTGAGGTTAAAAAATTGCTGGAAAAAAATACAAAAAAATTCCCTTATGTTGATTACCCCCACCCCCCCCCCCCCCCCCCCCACCCCCAACCAGTTTTTCCCCAGCAGGTGAGCCATGGGAGTCCAGAATGAAATACAATCACTCTCCTCTCACGGGTTTGAGACTGAGTGGATTTGTCGGTGTCAGTGTGTGTGTTTCCGTGTGTGTGTGTTTGTTTGTTTGTGCGTGCCTGTGTTTGAATAATACACCCCACTCCAGCAGGACACACTTCCCTAATATGCTGAACACATACAGGACAGAACCGAACAGGGCTGCATCACACCTAGGTCAAATCAGAGCTGCAATATATTCACCACCTCATTCAATTTAGATATTGATGGGTCATGACAGACCATGCACTGTCTGCAGGGTTGAGGGCCGGGCTGGTGGTATACTCATGACATATTCCCCCCGGTGAGTGACAATTATCGAGCACAAGAATGTGGCTCCTGTCAACTGAGCCAGGAAGTTACATGAATCTTGGCAGGATTATTATAGCGTGTTATGAACAATGGATTTATGGTATTTTCTTCTCGGTTTTGTACTGTACTGTTTCATGTTGTATTGGATTTAGTATGAAACACTTAGCCGTAACCGAGACTAAGGGGTTGTGTGGGTGTGACACAAGAACATCGGATGTGTTGACAAGGTGAACGAACGTGTCAGGCGGGTGTCGTGTTGTTATCCGTTTCTGTTATATGATGTGTTGACATGGTGAAGGAACGGGACAGGCAGGTGTCGTGTTGTTATCCGTTTCTGTTATATGATGTGTTGACATGGTGAAGGAACGTGACAGGCGGGTGTCGTGTTGTTATCCGTTTCTGTTATATGATGTGTTGACATGGTGAAGGAACGTGACAGGCGGGTGTCGTGTTGTTATCCGTTTCTGTTATATGATGTGTTGACATGGTGAAGGAACGTGACAGGCGGGTGTCGTGTTGTTATCCGTTTCTGTTATATGATGTGTTGACATGGTGAAGGAACGTGACAGGCGGGTGTCGTGTTGTTATCCGTTTCTGTTGTATGATGTGTTGATATGATGGAGGAATGACAGAAGGAGGACAGTGCTACTCACCTCAGCCTCATAAAGAGGATGAAGGCCACCAGCAGGGCTGCCAGAGAGATACAATGTCCCATGTAGTTTATGATCACCGCTATGTGGTAGTGCAGCTTGCTCTTTTTCTGCAGAAAGGAGACAAAATAAAGCCAGATAATACCACACAAAAAAACTACAGTAATATGCAAACAATAGTATGGACACACAAGTCTATACTTGGCAGTGTACGTCATTGTCAAAGTTAAAAGATAGCTAATAACATCATGAGAGATATCGTGCACCTTCGTATTGCTATTGCCTACTGTTTAAAACAGTGCAAAACGCATCATCTATAAATTGTGTTATGGCAATTGGTTGGCATTTGACTATAAGTCGCCACAGAGGTTAGTGCGTACGGCCCGGTACATCATGGGGCCGAGCTCTTTGCCATCCAGGTCCTCTGTACAAGGCAATGTCCGAGGAAGGACCTAAAAATGTTCTTAGACTCCAGCCAGCCACGTCATAAGCTGTTCTCTCTGCTACCGCACGGGAAGTGGTACCGGAGTGCCAAGTCTGGGACCAAAAGGCTCCTAAATAGCTTTTTACCCCCAAGCCATAAGACTACTGAACAGGTAATCAAATGGCTATCCAAACTATTTGCATTGAGACCCTTTTTTTTGCACTGGCTCTCTTGCACTGGCTCTCTGCACACTCACTGGACTCTACACACACACACACACACACACACACACACACACACACACACACACACACACACACACACACACACACACACACACACACACACACACACACACACACACACACACACACACACACACACACACACACACACACACACACACACACACACACACACACACACACACACTGCTGCTACTCTGTTTATTATCTATCCCGATTGCCTAGTCACTTTTACCCCTACCTACATGTATATATAACCTAAAATACCTGAACTACCTCGTACCTCCGCACGTACCCCTGATTCGGTACCTGTACTCCTTGTATATAGACTCGTTCTAATTATTTTATTGTGTTAATATTTCCTTTTTGTTATTTAGGAAATGTTTCTCACTTTTAATATCTGCACTGATTGGGAAAGGGCTCGTATGTAAGCTTTCCACGGTAAAGTCTACACCTGTTGTACTTGGCGCATGTGACAAATAAAATGAAATTTGATGATGTGGTCTATACATATGTCAATAGTTCATTCATTACAGCCTTCACTCATGAGGTCATCATGTACAGCAGACTTTGCAACGGATCTATAAACATAATTGAATTTCATCTATAAAAATGGTTTAATATGTCTGCATGTATTATGCACTGTTAGAACACTGTCTGGCGTTGAATAGATAGACAGAGTCAAAGTGCAGAGGTTTGACTTGACACTGGATTATATGAGTTCCCATCATCTGTGGAAAAGACCAATATAACCCAACCAGATGGCATTTCACAAGGGACAAGACGATCACTGTTGTGATATCAAATATCACATGCTGGTAATTTAGTCATTTTCATTGACATCAAACAGGGAAATTATATGTCACTGGTACTTGAAATCACAGCTTTACTTTACAGCATTTAAATGGTCTACTTAGCACACCCCAATTTAACAGAATACTTTTGTGTTCCTTCAATGGATGTGAAATGAAGGGTGAAACTGAATATACTTGAGTTTTGTAATCACAGTCTTCCACAGCAGTTGCTGCTCTGTACGACGTGGGAGCAGCAAATTACAAGTCAATTAGAAACGATGGCGGGGAGCAAACCACTGCCCTGCCTGCAAGTGTGTTCTTGATAACAGACTAGTCTTTTGATTTTGAAGTTTTATTGTGGTACATATTGTGGTTACCCATGTGAGTTTCAGATTCAACCACATTCCCGTACAGTTAGCACCTCTGGGGAAACTGTCTCTTAACTGTCTTATGTCTTATGTTCTCCTTCTCTACAGTTCCTCCCTGTCTTGTTTCTGGACATGTTGTTTCTGTACCTGTTCTCATGACTTCATCACAGAGCGCACCTTCTAGTTGTGTCTCTTTTAACATGTTCCTCTTCCCGTTATCTCCCTGTTTTTCTCCCCCTAAGATCCACTAACAGACAAAGAAACAAAGACCAAACTTCAAACGCTCCCCCCCAGAGACAAATGTGAATCTTCATCCATCCGGATCATCCTGATGGGATTATCTCCTCTGTAATCCCCCAATCTAATCTGTGACTTTGATAGATTACCACTGGCAGATTACAAACCTACGCCTTGATGAGTCAGATGGGGAAAACATGAAACGATCTGTAGCCACCTCAGGTCACACACCTTTTACCACAGTGTGTTATGGTACAGCCTTAGATTAAATAAACGTTTTCCGTCATCAATCTACACACAATACCCCATAATGACAAAGTGAAAACAGGTTTAGAATTTTGGGCAAATTTATTAAAAATAAAAAACAGAAATACCTTATTTACATATGTATTCAGACTCGTTGCTATGAGACTCGAAATTGAGCTCATGTGCATTCTGTTTCCATTGGTGATCCTTGCGATGTTTCTACCAAATGATTGGATTCCACCTGTAGTAAATTCAACTGTTTCGACATGATTTGGAAAGGCACACACCTGTCTATATACGGTTCCACAGTTGACAGTTGTAACGAGTGCGCTGAGAGCCGGGAAGCAAGTTCAGGGAGTGAGTGTTTTAATAAATAAAATAAACAATGAACACAAAATACAAACAACGCACCAACATGAAAACAAAGTCAATAACACCTGAGGAAAGAACCAAGGGGAGTGACAGATATAGGGAAGATAATCAAGGAGGCGATGGAGTCTAGGTGAGTGTCATGAGGCGTAGGTGTGCTTGACAATGGTGACATGTGTGCGGGATAATTAGCAGCCTGATGACCTAGAGGCCGGAGAGGGAGTATACGTGACAGTACCCCCTCCCTGGCGCGCGGCTCCAGCCACAGGACGCCGACAAAGGGGACGAACCCGGGGATCAGGAGCGGACCGTTCACCCCTGCTGATGTGCGAGAACTTGTCACGCCAGCTGAGGCACGGGAACCTGTCGAGTCAGCTGGGGCGCGGGGGCCTGGCGATCCGGCTGAGGCATGAGAACCTGGCGAGCCGGTGGAAGCAGGGGAGCCTGGTGATCTGGCTGAGGCATGAAGGCCCGACGAGTCGGCTGAGGCTGGGGAGCCTGGCGATCCGGCTAAGGCATGAAAGCCTGAAGCAGTTCCCAGACCCGACGTCATTACCCTGACACAAAACTTTTTTTTAAACACTTCCCGGCTCTGAGAGTCGGGAAGCAAGTTCAGGGAGTGAGTGTTTTAATAAATAAAACAAACAATGAACACGAAATACACACAACGCACCGACATCAAAACAGAGTCAATAACACCTGAGGAAAGAACCAAGGGGAGTGACAGATATAGGGAAGATAATCAAGGAGGTGATGGAGTCCAAGTGAGTGTCATGAGGCGCAGGTGCGCGAGACGATGGTGACAGGTGTGCGGGATAATCAGCAGCCTGATGACCTAGAGGCTGGAGAGGGAGTATGCATGACAACAGTGCATGTCAGAGCATAAACCAAGCCATGAGTTCGAAATAATTATCCGTAGAGCTCTGAGACAGGATTGTGTCGATGCACAGATCTGCGTAAGGGTACCAAAACTTTTATGCATTATTTAAGGTCCCCAAGAACACAGTCGCCTCCATCATTGTTAAAAGGAATAAGTTTGGAACCACCAAGACTCTCACTAGAGTGAGACAGAGCAATCGGGGGAGAAGGGACTTGGTCAGGGCCAGAGTTCCTCTGTGGAGATGTGAGAACCTTCCAGAAGGACAACCATCTCTGCAGCACTCCACCAATCAGGCCTTTATGGTAGAGTGGCCAGACGGAAGCCACTCCTCAGTAAAAGGCACATGACCACTCACTTGGAGTTTGCCAAAAGGCACTTAAAGGACTCAGACCATGTAAAACAAGATTCTCTGGTCCAAGATGAAACCAAGATTTAACCTTTTGGCTTGAATGCTAAGGAGGAAACCTGGCACCGTCCCTTCGGTGAAGCATGGTGGTGGCAGCATCATGCTGTGGGGATGTTTTTCAGCAGCAGGGACCGGGAGACTAGTCAGGATCGAGGGAAAGATGAACGGAGCAAAGTACAGAGAGATCCTTGATGAAAACCTGCTCGAGAGTGCTCAGGACCTCAGACTAAGGCTAAGGTTCACCTTCCAATAGGACAATGACCCTAAGCACACAGCCAATACAATGCAGGAGTGGCTTCGGGACAAGTCTCTGGATGTCTTTGAGTGGCCCGGGCTTGAACCCGATCGAACATCTCTGAAGAGACCTAAAAATAGCTGTGCAGTGACGCTCCCCATCCAACCTAACAGAGCTTGAGAGGATCTGCAGAGAAGAATGGGAGAAATTCCCCTAAATTCAAGTGGGCCAAGCTTGTATCGTCATATGCAAGAAGACTTGAGACTGTAATGGCTGCCAAATGCGCTTCAACAAAGTACTGAGTAAAGGGTCTGAATACCCTGTTTTTGCTCAGTCATTATGGGTTACTGTGTGTAGTTTGATGAGGGGGAAAAACATTTAATCAATTTTAGAATAAGACTGTAACGTAACAAAATGTGGAAAAAGTAAAGGGGTTTGAAAACTTTGCGAACACGCTGTACACATACGCAAGCATGCACAAACATGCACTAAACACACTAATCCCACCAACTCATACAACACAATACATCCTAGCATCTTTTGCGAGATCAAGGGCTATCTCGCAAATGGGGGAGTCTGTTTTACCTCAGGTGAAAACACTGCCAAGACTCTCCTAGAGACTCTTACTCTCTTGTCTGCCATCTCTGCCTTTGTCTCTGTCTCTCTCGCTGTGCTGTGCTTTAACTGGGTGGAACTAGCTTTGTCATTCACAAACAAAACAACTTTTATAGTGCTATTTATTACATAAAACATCTCCAAGAGCTTTAAAGCTGTCACGCCCTGACCTTAGAGATCCTTTTTATATCTCTATCTGGTTTGGTCAGGGTGTGATTTGGGGTGGGTATTCTATTGTATTTCTATGTTTTGGCCGGGTAGGGTTCTCAATCAGGGACACCTGTCTATCGTTGTCTCCGATTGAGAACCATACTTAGGTAGCCCTTATCCCACCGGTCTGGGAAGTTGAATTTGTTTATGGCACAGCCTTAAGCTTCACGGTTTGTTTTGTAGTGTTTATGGTTTTGTTTGCCGTATTTTTCTAATATAGAGAACATGTACGCTCGTCACTCTGCACCTTGGTCCGGTTCTTACAACAGGCGTGACAAAAGCAACACAAAAAAGACAATCCATTTGGAAAACAACCACGTCATTCATGAGATGGAAGGTCCAAGAGAAAGTTCATGGCATGAGTAGTCATCGGATGCAAGAGGTCAATGGTGGAAAGCAAGCAAAGGTGGTCTCAGGACGTGGTGATAGTACTCAGCACTGAGGTCATGTCTTTCTCTTTCCTGGCTGAGCAGTACCAGCATTCGAAGAAGCCTCCAAATGAACACATTGAAGGCAAGCCGTAACTCAACAGGTCAACACTCATCCCAACATACCAACCCATAGTAAAAACAACTATCAGGTTCATAAGGATAATTTTACATAAGGTCTCACTCATGGTAACGCTGATCCTAACTCTCCTACTGGCTACAGTTTCTTAGAAATATTCATATTCTTGTTGGGTCTGAGGGAATCGGATGTCAGTCAGGGATCCAAAGTGCTTCTGTATATGTCCCCCCTGGCCTCTATCTCTTTAATTAGGCAATAGGGACAGACCGGATAGTCCTAGCATACGATGGAGCACATAGTCTTGTATCCATCTATCCACCAACCCACCCATCTACACACATTAGCAGGACATGCATGTGTATTGTGTATGTGCCAGTGTGTAAGAACAGGTTGTTTGTGTATTTGTCCAATAGTTCATGTTTATTGAAACATCGGAGGCTTGAGCCTTGTGTTGTGTGTCTGACCTCCCTGAAACCTGATAGATAAGAACAAGGCACATATGTTTTGTCAAGTAAAGCTGGTCCGCGGAGGGGGACGGTAGTAGGGGGAGGCTTCACACACACACATACACACACATTACATGCTTTTTGATGGCGGTGCCCAGCCGCCTCCCACTCTTAGAGGCCAGCCTTCCCGCCGGCCAAATCTGTCACCAATTTCCTCCTGTCCTCTTAAAGGAGGCCAGTGAAAGCTCTCTGAGCCAATAAAACAGGACAGGGAGAATGGAGGAGCAGTATGCCATGCAGAGCCAAACAGAGGGAGCAGGCTGCCTCGCCAGCCCAGTGAACAGTAGAGATGGCTGGGCCCTCGTCTCATTTCTCCGGACTCCCCTGACTCTCCTTCCGCTTAACCCTATAACGGTGCAGCGCTGGTTTAGATCAACTACTATTTTACTTTGATATTTATATGAATGACGAAGAGAAGAATGACTACGTCTGTTGTATAACGACTCCTGATGATGACTACGATCTGTGATTATAGAAAACATTTGTGCCACTGGTACACGAGAGTATCGCAGAGAGTATCTCTAGAGCTGAGATTTTACTGATACACTTAATCTGCAAGTGGAGATTCCGGCACCTGGAAACTGTACATGGACATACAGTAATGATTAGTAAAAGTGGGTTTGAGAAAAAAACGAACACATCCATGCAGTTTCCCTCTAGTTCTAGTGGGGCAGGCTAACAATCCGCCGTACAGTATGTGCAAAACATTAACCTCTCCCCACCTTTAATGTTTTAGTTCTAAGATAGAGGTAGCAGTTACACTCACAGTTTAATTCGTTCTGTGCCCAACTGTCTTCCCCACTACCCTAAATGTTAAATTCACCCTAGCAGCTGTTTCTTGCAGGGCTATTTTGATCTTGCAGGTGGGGGAGTCTGTTATAGCTCGGGCTACAACACTGCTTAATCTACAGCACACTCTCCTGTCTGCTATCTGTGCCTGTCTCTCTCTCTCTCTCTCTGTGCTGTGCTCTAACTGGGGGGAGCTAGCTTTGTCATTCACAAGTGAACCAACGAGTACCTTGTGTTCTGTACAAAACAATAACTCTGGGATGTAGGGCAGATATAGGGATGTATTTTTTTACTCTGAAACGAATCCCTCATTGCTCATTCGTCTGCCTCAGCATAACGAGACATGGTGATAGTACTCTGTCCTGAGGCATCGCTTTCTCATTCCTGGCAGAGCAGCATCCCCTAACTACGGATCTGTCGCCGTACATTCGTCGCAGACGATATCGCAGACACCACTGGTGAAGGATGCGTTTACAAAAGTACACTGATTGGCCCAAAGCTACATGCATGAAATGTTGTACATATATGCACCCCCTGATGAGAAACATGCTTCCCATAAGGACCTATCAGCTTTGCCCATTAGATTTTCTGCAAATCATTGACACCCCTGTTTTCAATACCTTTCAAAACCTTACCTTGAGAGAATAACAGCATAGAACTTTTTTTCTAAAATGTTCCACCATATTTTACAGTAGGTATGGGGTTATTTTCTGCTTATGCATTCTCATTTGGACGCCAAACCCACCACAGGTGAGCATGTCCAAAGAGCTCTATTTTCATTTCATCCAACAAATGCAGACGTCTTGAGTTTGCAAAACAACATTGGCACTTGAATGGGAACTGGTGCTTTAGCCAGATTATATTGTCACGCCCTGATCTGTTTCACCTGTCCTTGTGCTTGTCTCCACCCCCCTCCAGGTGTCCTCCATCTTCCCCATTATCCCCTGGGTACTTATACCTGTGTTCTCTGTTTGTCTGTTGCCAGTTCGTCAAGTCAACCAGCGTTTTTGCCTTAGCGCCTGCTTTTCCCCAGTCTCTCGTTTTCTCGCCCTCTTGGTTTTGACCCTTGCCTGTCCTGACTGAGCCCGCCTGCCTGACCACTCTGCCTGCACCTGACCCTGAGCCTGCCTGCCGTCCTGTACCTTTGCCTCTACTCTGGATTACTGACCTCTGCCTGTCTTGATCTGTCGTTTGCCTGTCCCTGTTGCAGTAATAAACATTCTTACGTCAACACTCACTGCATTTGGATTTTACCTGAAACATGATAGACATGAACTTAGAGCTCTTTGGCCACGCACACCAGTGTTGGGTTTGGCATCAAAATGAGAATCCATGACCAGAAAAGATGCCATACCTACTTTAACGTCTTTATCAAGGGTATCAATAATTTCGGACCCCACTCTATATTCATCTCCTCATGAGAAACAAGTATCCCATAATGACTTCATTGTTGTAAGTTGTAATAATTGTCACTAATTGCCCGGGGGGGGGGGGGGGGCACGGTTTCATTTATGGATGACATGTTTACTGTTGCCTTGTTTTTTCGTGCACTTGTTTTTCACATTTGAGCAATTTTTTATACTTTGTCTTTGGCCCAACCACAGAAGCCCCGAGGGCCTTATTGTCAACCGGAGTTCAAATATATAACAACTAAAAAGCATTGGGCCAGTTATTTATGGTCATTTCTGTGGATCTTGCTCAGTACAGGTAACACTACCATGAAACTGCATTATCACTGAGTGACAAGCAGCCATGATTGACCTGGGAAAATAGACTATGTGGCTATAACCCCTGCCTCTGGGGCTCTGGTGACAATGACCTTTTCCTACCGTAACAAAGTGCTTTTTCCTGTTTAAGAGCTCATGTGCCACAGTGGAATGGGATGGGGACTGGTGTTGTTTTAGTACAGCAGAACAGATATGTACTGTATATAGAGAATGAAAACGGCACAGTTGTGTTTTTAAAAAGTTTTTAAAAAGCGCATGTACTCTCCCGGTGTTTGTTTGCAATTGGTAGTTTAAACTGAGGTCGTCAAGTCTGTAGGACATGGCTTCATTATCCTTTACTACATATGCCACTGGACTGGAATGAAAAACATTTCACAGTAATTCCCTCTTTCTATTACAAACACATGCAGTGAATAAACAGATACAGTACATAAATCATTCAAGTCCATGATCATGGTAATCTCATGAAAAGCATAGGCTATAGGACCTCTGATTCTGCCAAGTTCTTTTAAAACAAAAGAAACCTTAACATGACTCGTAACCCATGACCTCTCTTCTAGAGGGAGCCTAGCCCTCGGAAAGGAAACTTAAAAGGGGTGAACTAGCTACGCATTCCAGCAGGAGGAGACTTACCACAGAACGTAAACCAACAGCTGGACAAGATTTTAATGAAATAAGCACTCTAGCGACAACAGCAATTCCTCCTTAAACAACCATTACCAACTGAGCAAACCCAAAATAGACTCAAGGGTTGCTGGGATTTCAAGGAATGCAGCTTTGTGATTGGAATGAGAAGATTATAGTTTATCGTCAGCTATAAGCTTTGCGGACAGGAAGATGCCCTAGAAAGCAGTTACTCAGCCCCCTCCTGCTGTGCTGGTATACGGAACAAATTGTGAGATCAAATTGAACGTTTTGTAACCACACAGAAGTGGTTGACTCATCTTGTCAGTAGCCCACTATGCTGTTAGCCCACTATGCTGTAAGAGGATTAAAATGTTCTACAGGTGGAAAGGGCAAATTATAATTTACAACACGAGCCAGCTCAATACACAGACCTTCCTGGTAAAAAAATGAACTTGCTTTTGTACTCTCCTGCTCTAAGATGAGGCCAGATTTTTCTTTGCTCCTCTGCATTCTGTCTTTCCATAAAGGTGATATTGAATGCTGATGCTAGCAACACTGGCAGCAGATGGCTTGTATTCCTTCAACAAAACCTAGTCATATAAGTTTGGTCTACCACTATTTATGCAACCGGCGATAAAACCCAAGACTTAGTGTTCAAATTCAACAGTCACTGCATACTTCAAAAAATGTGTGAATTGCTGGCAGAAACAGCTCCAACAAAATAACAACTGTAGTCAGATATAGTGAATGCCAAGAAAGAGTAATATAGCTAACCTTTTCCCTACTTGATATGTTAAAAAGATTTGTGAGCAAAAGTTATGCCCTAAAGGATTGCACACTTTCTGAATATCAGTAAAGGTCACTGGAACTACTTTTAATTAAGTACATCGGACCTTTATGTCTGCAAGGTGACACTGTTTAAATAGCACTGCTTTGCCACCATCCTCAGTCTTTGAATAACCATGCCATTGAGTCTCATACTGTTTTTAATTTTCCCTATACCACAAGGTTTGATTTTGTAAACACGCAGCACCAACCTTCCCGATGCTTGGATCTGGATGAGCCAAACCACAAAGCAGTGGGAGTCCGAGGCGACAGCGTGCTCCCCTGTGTGAGTGGACTTATTCATTTGCATGTGTATGTCCCTGAGGAAACAGATGGTGGGGAGAGGAGAGCAGGCAGTGTGCAGCCGTCTGCCCAGTAGCAAGGGGGTCCTCACCAGCTTTAGAGGACTCACGTGTACGCCCGTTCACATTGCTGCTAGCTATCAGCTGCCTGCTTGCCAATGGCCATCTCAATCAATCTGTGCCATTGGTTTTGGGAAGGGAGATAATTTGTTTATTACATGATTCATAGTCCTGTAAGTGATTCATATACTGCAGCTTTCCGACTCATTCAAATGAAGGGTGGTGTTTTTTTCAGGGAACGGAAAGGAGGGCAAAAAGGTCACTGGTCAAATTTGGGGTTAAAAAGTATTTCAGAGAAAATGACAATGTACAGTAAGAGTTATAATAAGGTCATCTAATTGACCAGTTTACAATCAATGGTATGGGCATTGGAATAGCTTAATGTTAGAAAATTCACAGAAAACGTGTTTTCAGCTCACGCTGTACAGTATGTGTAACAAGTCATTGGAGCTACTGTACAGTATGTCCTTGGGAGACTATGCATATTGTACTACCTCACGCTACCTTTCCTTCCCTCCAACCAGATCACCTCCATTACGCTCCATAACGATCTGGTCGATGTAAACAACCACTTATGCCTAGTTAAATACAAGCTACAAATAAGGCTATACACTAAGCTCAAGCTCCCTTCCACTCTCTTCTCCTCCCAAAGACGGAAGAAAAGGGTTTAGGTAAAAGCCCTGTTGCCTTGAGGACTGAGATATAAAGGTATGACTCTGTATGACTGGTAGCTTCTGTTGTGAATGACTGAGCTGCTGAGCCCTCTTCGAAAGATTTAAATTGGAGTACAGTTTTTATTTTTATTTTTTTATTTCACCTTTATTTAACCAGGTAGGCTAGTTGAGAACAAGTTCTCATTTGCAACTGCGACCTGGCCAAGATAGCAGTGTGAACAGACAACAACACAGAGTTACACATGGAGTAAACAATAAACAAGTCAATAACAAAGTAGAAAGAAAAAAATAGTCTATATACATTGTGTGCAAAAGGCTTGAGGAGGTAGGCGGATAATTACAATTTTGCAGATTAACACTGGAGTGATAAATGGTCAGATGGTCATGTGCAGGTAGAGATACTGGTGTGCAAAAGAGCAGAAAAGTAAATAAATAAAAACAGTATGAGGATGAGGTAGGTAAATTGGGTGGGCTATTTACCGATGGACTATGTACAGCTGCAGCGATCGGTTAGCTGCTCAGATAGCAGTTGTTTAAATTTGGTGAGGGAGATAAAAGTCTCCAACTTCAATGATTTTTGCAATTCATTCAAGTCACAGGCAGCAAAGAACTGGAAGGAAAGGCGGCCAAATGAGGTGTTGGCTTTAGGGATGATCAATGAGATACACCTGCTGGAGCGCGTGCTACGGGTGGGTGTTGCCATCGTGACCAGTGAACTGAGATAAGGCGGAGCTTTACCTAGCATGGACTTGTAGATGACCTGGAGCCAGTGGGTCTGGCGACGAATATGTAGCGAGGGCCAGCTGACTAGAGCATACAGGTCGCAGCGGTGGGTGGTATAAGGTGCTTTAGTAACAAAACGGATGGCACTGTGATAAACTGCATCCAGTTTACTGAGTAGAGTATTGGAAGCTATTTTGTAGATGACATCGCCGAAGTCGAGGATCGGTACGATAGTCAGTTTTACTAGGGTAAGTTTGGCGGCGTGAGTGAAGGAAGCTTTGTTGCAAAATAGAAAGCCGACTCTAGATTTGATTTTAGATTGGAGATGTTTGATATGAGTCTGGAAGGAAAGTTTACAGTCTAGCCAGACACCTAAGTACTTATAGATGTCCACATATTCTAGGTCGGAACAATCCAGGGTGGTGATGCTAGTCGGGCGTGCGGGTGCAGGCAGCGAACGGTTCAAAAGCATTCATTTAGTTTTACTAGCGTTTAAGAGGAGTTGGAGGCCATGGAAGGAGTGTTGTATGGCATTGAAGCTCATTTGGAGGTTAGACAGCACAGTGTCCAAGGAAGGGCCAGAAGTATACAGAATGGTGTCGCCCGCAGCAAGAGCAACAACATTGATATATACAGAGAAAAGAGTCAGCCCGAGAATTGAACCCTGTGGCACCGCCATAGAGACTGCCAGAGGACCGGACAACATGCCCTCCGATTTGACACACTGAACTCTGTCTGTAAAGTAGTTGGTGAACCAGGCAAAGCAGTCATTAGAAAAACCGAGGCTACTGAGTCTGCCGATAAGAATATGCTGATTGACAGAGTCGAAAGCCTTGGCCATGTCGATGAAGACGGCTGCACAGTACTGTCTTTTATCGATGGTGGTTATGATATCATTTGGTACCTTGTGCGTGGCTGAGGTGCACCCGTGACCGGCTTGGAAACCAGATTGCACAGCGGAGAAGGTACGGTGGGGTTCGAGATGGTCAGTGATCTGTTTGTTGACTTGGCTTTCGAAGACCTTAGATAGGCAGGGCAGGATGGATATAGGTCTGTAAAAGTTTGGGTCCAGGGTGTCTCCCCCTTTGAAGAGGGGGATGACCGCGGCAGCTTTCCAATCCTTGGGGATCTCAGACGATATGAAAGAGAGGTTGAACAGGCTGGTAATAGGTGTTGCGACAATGGCGGCGGATAGTTTCAGAAATTGAGGGTCCAGATTGTCAAGCCCAGCTGATTTGTACGGGTCAGGTTTTGCAGCTCTTTCAGAACATCTGCTATCTGGATTTGGGTAAAGGAGAAGCTGGGCAGGCTTGGGCGAGTAGCTGGATACCTGTGCCAGGTCGATTAGAAAGGCCTGCTCGCAGTTGGTCAGGATACCGTCTATGAGGGTGCCCTTGTTTACAGATTTAGGGTTGTACCTGGTGGGTTCCTTGATGATTTGTGTGAGATTGAGGGCATCTAGTTTAGATTGTAGGACTGCCGGGGTGTTAAGCATATCCCAGTTTAGGTCACCTAACAGAACAAACTCTGAAGCTAGATGGGGGGCAATCACAAATGGTGTCCAGGGCACAGCTGGGAGCTGAGGGGGGTCGGTAGTAGCAGGCGGCAACAGTGAGAGATTTATTTCTGGAGAGATGAATTTTTAAAATTAGAAGTTCGAACTATTTGGGTATGGACCTGGAAAGTATGACATTACTTTGCAGGCTATCTCTGCAGTAGATTGCAACTCCTCCCCCTTTGGCAGTTCTATCTTGACGGAAAATGTTATAGTTGGGTATGGAAATCTCAGAATTTTTGGTGGCCTTCCTAAGCCAGGATTCAGACACGGCAAGGACATCAGGGTTGGCAGTGTGTGCTAAAGCATTGAGTAAAACAAACTTAGGGAGGAGGCTTCTGATGTTGACATGCATGAAACCAAGGCTTTTCCGATCACAGAAGTCAACAAATGAGGGTGCCTGGGGACATGCAGGGCCTGGGTTTACCTCCAGATCACCCGTGGAACAGAGGAGGAGTAGGATGAGGGTGCGGCTAAAGGCTATCAAAACTGGTCGCCTAGAGCGTTTGGGGACAATGAATAAAAGGAGCAGATTTATGGGCGTGGTAGAGTATATTCAGGGCATAATGCGCAGACATGGGTATGGTGGGGTGCGGGTACAGCGGAGGTAAGCCCAGGCACTGGGTGATGATAAGAGAGGTTGTATCTCAGGTCATGTTGGTTGTAATGGGTGAGGTCACCGCATGTGTGGAAGGTGGGACAAAGGAGGTATCAGAGGTATGAAGAGTGGAACTAGGGGCTCCATTGTAAACTAAAACAATGATAACTAACATGAACAACAGTATACAAGGCATATTGATATTTGAGAGAGACATACAGCGAGGCATAAAGTAATCGCAGGTGTTGATTGGGAGAGCTAGCTAAAACAACACGTGAAAAAACAACAGCTAATCAGCTCACACAACAACAGCACGTAAAATGGCGATGACGAGGCAGAGAGGGTCGGATTAACTACACACAGAGCCTGAGTTCACGGCTGGGGCTGACAGAAAAAAAAAATAAACAGAATGGAGTACCGTGATTAATGGACAGTCCAGCAGGCATCAGCTATGTAGCCAAGTGATCATAGTGTCCAGGGGGCAGTAGTAGATGGAACAGGGAAGCCGCCACTACGCTAGCGACACGGCGTTTAAAGTTAGTAGCCCGATGGAGGCCGGTTGAAGGCACAGAGGATGGAGTATTCGTCGGCAGACTAGTCGTGGTGGTGCGGCGGGGTGCCGTGTCGACAGAGAATCCAAGCCAGATGGGGAAAGAGGTATTGTAGAATTTAGTTTGCTAGCCGGGAGATGCTCACGGCTAACTGGTGCTAGCTTCGTGGCAGTGGCGTTATAGCCAATCGGTAGCAGCGGTGATCCGGTGCCAAGGTCCAGAGTTTACAGCAAGGATCTGGTGGAGTATTGGGCTCTAGCCGTGTATGAGTGGGGTTCAGGTGTACAGCTGAGAAGGCCGGGAGGTGGGTCTCAGGGATAGCTTCGGTACTGGGTGCCACGATGAGTGCAAGCTAGCTGTGAGCTAGCTAGCTGCGAAGATCAGAAGTAGTGGTCCAGAGATTATGACAGGAATCCGGTGCTGTTGTGGAGAGACAGTCCGATACAGGTAGACTAGCGGGTATTATCCAGGCTAAAAACAGGGCTGGTATCTGTGCAGAATGTAAAAGCCGCTAGCAGTGGCTAACAATGACTAAATAGCTTGTAGCTAATTAGCTGCTTAGCTTTTGGAGGTTCTTGAATGTGTTCTAAAATTGAAAATAATAGCGATTCCGTAACACATTGGGTGAGGCAGGTTACCGGAAGGTATAATCGAATAAAAAATCAAAAAGAGATTGAAAATAAATTGAAATATATATATACAAAAATACGAAAAATACAAAAGTACACGAGAGGACAAACAAGCACGTCTTCACTGCTACGCCATCTTGGATACAGTTACCTCTGTATGCCCTAAAGGATTCACTTGTGACGGCTTAGTCATCCAGCATCAACAGGATGCTCATTGACAACGAAAGCAAATTGGAGAGATGAAGCTTGGAACACCCACTCTATAGGACACATCATCAGTCCTGGAATTTTGTTAGAGAATGTGTGCTGGAAGAGTACATGGTGGTGCTGGTTTGATTTCTGTTGTACCACAGAATGTTTCTATTGGCAGCTGTAGCCTCAAGATTAGAGAAGAGGGCCAGTAACCAGAAAAATAATCTGGTGTGATGTGAGCTGGTACCGGAGGGTTGCTTGGGTCAGAATCGCAGGTGCTACTGCCGTTGTGCCCTTGAGCAAGGTACTTACAGGAGAAGCCTTATTTTTTCAATCAAATCTATATTTTTTATGAAAATGACAGTTTATAGAAGGGGTCCAGACACCTTTTTTTGTGATTTCACTTGTTTATGAGAAACTTACCCCAAACAACAAATCAATTCCTTATTCTCGTTGTGTAGTATGGGGCCCCTGAAAAAAAACATGAACAAACTCTCCCAAAACACCCACATACGTCCTTTTAGAAAAGTAACATCTTTCAGTATAGTGATGCAGATGTTTAGATGTTGTACACGTGAAATTGTGTCATTCTGAACATTACCGCAACGTTATATTCCCTTTTGTGCAACTTGAGCTGTTTACCTTATCTAGCTGTTCCATTATCTGTGTAGCTTGCTACTACATGTAACTGGCATTTATAATAAAATAAACATAAAGTGTCTTAATAGGGCGTTAGGCCACCAAGAGCTGCCAGAACAGCTTCAATGTGACTTGGCATAGATTCCACAAGTGTCTGGAACTTCCTGTATTGCAGCACCTGCTTTCAATATAATTTTGTACCCCTCATTTACTCAAGTGTTTCCTTTATTTTGGCTGTTACTTGTAGAATGGATGGAGAGGAATCGCTTGAGTCGCAGTAAAAGGAATATAACGTTGTCAATCAAGTTTGGAATTAAACAATTTTGTGTGTCCAACATCTTAATGACCTGCGTCACAATATTGTTTTTGGAGCCTTTGCTCATGTATTTTCCGGGATGCCAGACTACACAACGAGGGTGAGGAAGTGATTTGCTGTTTGAGGTAAGTTTCTGAAAAACAAGTGAAATCACAGAAAAGGTGCCATTTACATTAGAAAAATGAGATTGGTTGTAAAATTGTAAAGTTTGTTATAAAACAACTCCCACAATGCTTTAGGGGGGCTACTCTGTGCCTGACCATATCCAGCCAATCATGTGCGTGTTTCTGTTTGAGGGATACTGAGAATTTCTCTGCAAATAGATAGTAAATATATTTTCAGCAGTGCTTGTATCCTTAGAAGAAGAATGGAAGAATATCTTTTACTATCCATTGTAGAGAAATTCTTAGTATTCTCATAGTTAACTTTCCATACACCAATGACCATGCTACATACAGTACATACCTCATTGAGAATCTCTTGACACTGGGTGTAGTTGCCCTTCACGGCCCAAGACCCGTTGGAAAGGCATTCTCTATACACATTGTCTGCGGAAATAAAGGATTGAAAACCATGTTATAAAGTAAGCAAACATGCACCATTTTTCCTTTCGTACAAGCGGATTAAATAAACCGCAGCCTTAAACTCAGATTCTGAAAAAACCACACAGGGCGGTTGTAATTTATGCAGCTTAGATTGCTGATAGACCCAGATACACACGATCCAATCTTTAACATTGTTGCACGCCAGACCCATTTCCAAATAAGTATTGGAACTCTTGACAGTGCTGCCCCTTTTTTATTCTCTAAATAATAAAATCAAAATACAACAAAGTCTCCAGGAATAAAAAAACACCCACGGCTGAGATGTGTCTTTATTTGATATCAGGTGTACATGCTAAATGCACACGGTGGAGGTAACGTGACTCAAGAAGTAAGCAAGAGACAAGCAAAGGCACAGACTTCTAAAAGACTCTCTGCTGTGTTCACAAGGTTGCGACAGAGTAAGCGACAGAGTGTTGGAGACAGCCGAAAAACACATCAAAAGCAGTCAGATCTTAAGCTAACCTAAAATAAAGACTGTCAGCTACGCTCTACTAACACCTAATGAACCATCGTAATATTACCTGACAAAGTGCAAGAAAGGAAGCATTATGTTGTTACCCCATGACAGGTTTAATTGGTTGTTCTTAAGTTGATTGACACAGAGTAGGTGGCATGCCATGCTCTCAATATGTTACATTATGTTACATCACATGAATCCTACAGACAAAACACAAAACATATCAAACGTAAGCACGACCTAAGGCCATACAATTTTGTATACTTCCTGCAATGCTCTCAAGATGGAGATCTGTACAAATGCGAAGTAATGGGATAAAAACATTTTTTGATAGACTTAGATGAATCATGATAAAAAGTTAATTGAACGAGAGAAGTGTGATGTCATGATATCTCAACAATAACACTCTTGACGTGGTATACACCCCCCACCCCGCCCCAAAATAAGAAATATTTGAGATTATCAGAATTTTTAAAACGTCACGTTTTTTTTGCTGGAAGGGTTCTGTATTACAGTAGTTATTTCTGACCATTATGTAGGCTACATATACTGACCTGATCCGTGGGAGTTGATTTTGTAATACAAACACTAGTTAACACACTCTTGCACGCATTTATTGATCATTGACATCAACATTTTAACCTTCATAGTCTGTATCACTGAACACCGTCGGGACTAACCTATACATCTGTCCTACAGATTAGTTCTTTGTGGCTACCATTATACCATGACTGTCTGCCAAGAGCACCACAATAGATGGTTGACAGTATAACATGATGTAATTTAGCATACACACGGGTCGGTCTTTGAACTGCGTTCGAGGTTGGGTTGTACTGAACATATGGCATACAGTACATACATGAAAGAGAATGAGACAGCACACAAACACACATATACCCTGCAGAAAGCAAAGGATGGATTGTCTTCTGAAACAAACCGCTGACAATACATTTCTGCTCAACTGCTCTGGACCTCCACGTGAATGATATCATTCTTCCACCTGGATCGCCCCTATTGTGGGGTTCTGTTGTAGGGGGAATTGTGAAAGGCCTCAAGTCAATATCTTTAAGGCTGAGTAGGTATTATCAGTGAGATTCAATCATTCCCACTGCAGCTGAGAGTAGCTGGCCCTGCACCGAGCAAGGTCCTCTTCCTCACTCTACCCTGAACTTTGAGCTATAGTACACGTTCTCTGAAAGTTTAAGAATGCCATACTGCTGCTCCTGGAAATAAGCTTTCTTGGAATGATTGAGGAAAGAGCATTGAACTGAGAGGAGAAGATTACATGTTTGTCATGGAGGAAAAGATCCACAAAAACGATACAGTTTTCATCTTTTTGACTTTGAAAATCAATCATGGTGACCTTTTTCTAAGCCACCCTTCTGAATAGTTTCTCTTTCTTTTAGCTTTGTTTGAAAATGAGGTCGCTATGATGTCCAGTATCACGCCAATGTGACAAGGAACTCAGGCTAATTCACGCACAGCAACGTCCCTACGGCTAATCATTTACACACATCAGTCCCTGTATCGATCGTAAACAACTAATATCACAAACAAAGCTCCCAATAGAATGCTGAGTTTTGGTGGAGTGGGAAAACTCCAATTTCAGGAGTAGATGTTTTCTCCAGAGACAGGGATCCCAGGTCCAGAACTTCCTTCCTCAAGATGGAGTCTAGAAGGTTCAGTAAATTCCAAGTCTGGAATTTCTAATCTTCACATCCTCCCTCATCTGTCGCCACCTCTCCTTCCAACCGTCTGAATAAATATAAAAATGGAGAAAGGAATTCCATTAGTTAAAGTAGAGCTTCAGCTGAGAGCTAGACTTAAATTGGAAAGGAAAGAGAGGGGAGGATTTAAAGTCTGCATCTGCATTCTGCATTTTCCCGACAGAGTCAATATCTACCCTGAAGAAGAGGCTTCCATGTACCCCCTCCTGACTATAATTTAAACAGTGTAGAGGCCAGCGCAAAATACAAACTTCAACTCTTGCTAAGGAAACCACCTTGAGATGCTCCGGCACTCATTTTCAATACACAGTAATTCCAAAGATCAATCATGTTTAAACTCCAATTATCAACACCTACAGCTGACACATTGCCATTTAATGACGTCGGAGTGCCTGTGCTTTGCTACAGTTTCAATTCTTATTCAGTGTGATCTCATTTCCTCTTTCCGCCCTCCCGACCGCCACGGCAACCCCCGTTGGTATTGGATGACTCACTCTATTAACGCAGCCGACCTTCTAAGCTATAATTAATCGAAATCTAGCTGAATCCCATGTAAGCCCCCGCCAGAAGCTTAACATTCTCTCTCGCCCCCTCAAACGGGATGGGTATGTTGTGTTCCGGCACGTCTTAAGTGGGCTTAATCGACGAGCTTCCAGGCTATGTAGTAAGCATGGCAACGCAGAATAGCGAATGCTGTTTACTATTCGTTGAGGAACAATCTTTGTTACAGGGGAGAATATATCTGGTGAATACAAATGGGGTTCAATCTTCACTGTCTGAAGAGCTCTAGGAACTCTAAGAAGAAAGTGGGAAGCACAGTTAAAAAGTTATCTGAACTGAACACCTACAATCAGTTAGCCCAGCTACAAAGGAGATATATGTGAAGAAGGATCAGGAGTGGGGACCCAATTGAACGGTATAATTCCAGACTCGATCAAGGGGTGTGAAACACTAATATAAGTAAGGGAATACCCCCCTGAATTGGACAAAAATGAATGGGAAGTCATTGGCATCGGACAAACCATATACACATTGTCCAATACCACCCGTTGATTCATGCAAAGTGTATTGCAAATGCCATATGGCAATTGCCAGTTGTAACACTTTAAAAATCCAACAGGTGGCGAATACGCTCCACCTTGGTTTTTCATATTGGAAATGTAACCCAAAACAACATCCAAAAGCAAAATTTAGAAAAAAATGATTTTTTGGTTAAAAACTTATCACCCCTTAAAAAAGTGCTTTCTGGACCGTTTTTCGATTTTTTTCAATTTTTTTTCAATTACACATGTGTAAGAACTGTATGAATATACTTTTGTCCAATTTTATTATCATAATTTTTTTTTTACATGTGCATAAGGAATATGTTTTGTCCATTTTCAATATGATTTCATAGGAAGTCAAAAGTAAAAAACTAAAAGTCAAAAACTTCACACATCCTTAAAAAAGTGCTTTCTGGACCGTTTTTCGAAATTCTTTCGAATTTTGTGTCAATTACACACGTATAAGAACTGTATCAACATACTTTAGTCATATTTTATTATCATATTTTTTTTAAACTTGTGCATAAGGCATATGTTTTGTCCATTTACAATATGATTTCATAGGAAGTCAAAAGTCGAAAATGTGAACTTTTAAAAAAAAAAACGTATCACCCTCGTAAAAAAGTGCTTTCTGGACCGTTTTTCAAAATTTTTCGATTTTATGTCACTTAATCATGTGTAAGAACTGTATGAATATGCTTTTGTAAAATGTTATTATCATATTTTTTTTAAACTTGTGCATAAGGAATATGACTTGTCCATTTGCAATATGATTTCATAGGAAGTCAAAAGTCAAAGTCAAAAGTCACTTTTTGGGGGGCCAAATGCCATAAGAAATTTGACATGCTCAAAAATCCTGCAGAAATGCCAAATTGACTGGCCTGATGAACACAGGATGGCCTGGCAGTGATAGTTGCTCCTTTCCAACGCTCGTTGTGTTGACTTCATCATGTCCATTTGGTGATGTTTTTTCACTGTTGAATCATATTTCAAGTGCACGTGCATTTGCAATATGGTTCAATTGTCATTTACCATAAGAAATTTGACATGCTCAAAAATCCTGCAGAAATGCAAAATTGACTGGCCTGATGAACACAGGATGGCCTGGCAGTGATAGTTTCTCCTTTCCATCGCTCGTTGTGTTGACTTCATCATGTCCATTTGGTGATGTTTTTTCACTGTTGAATCATATTGCAAGTGCACGTGCATTTGCAATACGGTTCAATCGGCATTTACCATAAGAAATTTGACATGCTCAAAAATCCTGCAGAAACGCAAAATTGACTGGCCTGATGAACACAGGATGGCCTGGCAGTGATAGTTGCTCCTTTCCATCGTTCGTTGTGTTGACTTCATCATGTCCATTTTGTGATGTTTTTTTTACTGTTGAATCATATTGCAAGTGCACCTGCATTTGTAATATGGTTCAATGGGCATTTACCATAAGTTTTTTGACATGTTCAAAAATCCTGCAGAAATGCAAAATTGACTGGCCAGAGTGTCACTTTGGTGATGGTACCTCACTGTTTAAACATATTGCAAATGGACAAGAGTCACCAGCAAATCACCGTCCATCAGTCAATTAGATATCATTCTGACACCAAACTGATACAAGCTGACACCAAACCCACTTTTTCCAACTCGTTTAGTAGCCAACTATCACATACTTCAGAGCTGGCCCAAAATTCACAACGCCTTCGGTTCAAACCATAAAAAAAACATAAAACACGTAGTTACATTCTAGCTGCGGGTCCATTTCTTATGTTATGTGTAGGCCTAGCTGAGGCGACCCCGAATCCCAAGTTTCAGCTCTGATCGGTCATTTGATGTCCGAGCAAAACCCTAATTGGTGCAGAAAATCAACTTTTTTTCCATGACTTGCTACGGGGTCCTTGAATGAGCTATCGGACAGAAACATTGGGGTCTGTCTATATGGGCCGAGATGGTCGCAATGCACCTAGTCTTGCGACTCTGGGATATTTCTAAATGTCGTCATTTTCGTGATGCAAAAATGAATTGAAGTCATTGCAAATGTATGAGGCTGTTTTTCGGTCTGTGAACCTTCTAGAGGAATGCATCTCACCATGCACTATCGACCTGAGGGCTAGAACAGGATTCTAAAGTTTCGGAACTCTAGGTCTGACGGATCTTTAAAAGTTCCAACAAGGTTAACTAATGCAGGCAGTGTATGTGTCAGGCCTTGGTCTTAGTATTTTGTGTTTTCTATATATATTTGATCATGCCAGGGTGTGACATGGGTTATTGTGGTGTGTTTTTTGTCTTGGGGTTTTGTGGGGCGTCGACGTAGTCTATGGCTGTCTGAGGTGGTTCTCAATCAGAGTCAGGTGATTCTCGTTGTCTCTGATTGGGAACCATATTTAGGCAGCCATATTCTGTGAGTGTTTTCGTGGGTGATTGTTCCTGTCTCTGTGTTAGTGTTCACCAGATAGGCTGTAATAGGTTTCGCGTTTTGTTTGTTGTTTTTTGTATATTATAGTTATTTCATGTATCGTCGATTCTTCATTAAAGAACATGAGTAACCACCACGCTGCATTTTGGTCCGCTTCTCCTTCAACTGACGAACGCCGTTACAGTATGTCTCTACGCACCCCAATGGGTCCCTACTTCCAAGCTGTGTGTGTGTGTGATTTAGTTTTCCTTTAAAATTTTATGGGACAAATGACTGATTTACAGTTCATGGGGGTTGCCTAATCACATATATGAAGTTTTGGAAAGATCTGACTTTTTTAACCCCATGAAACAGCCCCTGAGACACCAATTATGGCACTTCCGGTTGGCACAGGAAGCTATAAGTCAACACATATCCTCATTGGGGTATGCTTTTACAGAATCCTGAGTTTTAAGTCCTTACGTTAAGAATTGACTGATTTACACAGGGTTGAATGCACTATGTCTATCAAACTGCAGGCAGGGTATGGATATACACTTTTAGGGTGATTTTAACCACTCCGGTTGCTCCAGAAAGCTTAGAATCGACACATGTAGACCTCATAGTGGTCTGATGGACTGTCATAGAAGACAGGTTCATAAGGCATTCATAACCCACATAGGCTTCAGGTTGAATTAAGAGGTGCAGGCAATGTATTCCTATGGGGAGAGAAGTCAATGCAAACTGTTTGATGTAAATACCTTCTTTTAACTGTTAAAGGGTTAATGCCACACGGTCAAGGTTAGGCTTGCACAGATCGGGAGGACCTTAGGAACGTACCTGAAGCCGAATTGTGCTTCTCACCCTAACAGTTCTCTCACTGTCACCCAAAACAAATTACATTTAGGGCTTCATTTTGGGCCTACTTTTCCAATGGTCGCTGCGCTTAGACCGAGCGAGCTACGGTCAAGCGGGATATCTCGTTGAACTCGGCATGGCCTAGAGAATATGGAAATGCCATTGCAGGCTCTGTGTGTCTTTAAGCACCGCACTGTCACTCCATCCTTGCTGTGTGTGTGTTTCTGTGTGTGTGTGTGTGTGACAGAGAGCTTTTCTTTGACATCTGTTGGGAGAAATGACTGACTTACAGTTTATGGGGGTTGCCTAATCACACATATGAAGTTTTGAAAAGATCTGACCTTTTTAACCCTTGGAAACTGCAACTGTGACACCATTTAAGGCACTTCCGGTTGGCACAGGAAGCTATAAATAAACTCATATCCTGACTGGGGTATGCCTTTACAGAATCCTGAGTTTTAAGTCTTTACGTTAAGAACTGAGTTATTTACGGAGGGTTTAGTGAGTGTGTGTTATTTCAGAAAATCATAGAAAATCACAGAAATCTCGCAGAGCTCCGCAGCACACTTTAAAAATATTCGTATGAACACCCTGCAACTGGATCTGTAACCGTTTGAATATCACCAATCTGTCATTGTACGATTTCTCTTAAATGACGATAGATAAATGGCTGGTTCTTTTTTTATTGACACCGGAGGCTCCTTGACTTTGACGTGAAGAGGAAAAATAATTTCTCTATTTTCATTTTGGACCTTTAATCCCAGAGAAATTGCCATAACTCAAAAACCGTTGAGGCCTAGACGCCATCTTGTTCGGGGCCAACTGCCCATTATGCCAAACCTACGCTCACCAAGTTTCGGCTTCGAAATATTTTCAGTTTTCGAAATAAGGCCCCGTCGTGATTCGTGATGTTTTGTCCAATAGCAATATGATTGCTTATGCCCTCTTGTGGGATTTTCTGGGACAGCAGAAAAATGACCAAAATTAGATTCTTTTATAAAACGGAAACCGAATGTCCGACAAAGTTCATTTGATGACTTTCTGGTAGGTCCGGTCCTGCCACTCGGCCCGACGCCATCCGCAAATTTTACAAACGTTTTCGGACGTCTAGTAAGGGACCGTACATTTGCAATATGGACTTTCTCACTAACCATACAGCAAATGTCAAAATGTTCCCTTAAGGTATGGGATGAAACATCTAAAGCGGTGTGAAACGATAATACCAATCTAACCTATCTGGTAAGACAATCACAGCTCTGAAATGATGATACAGCACCATGTATGAAGGAAACGTTCTGCCAAACTTTCTGCCAAAGTTCTTCAGCTTCAGGCTGGCCTGTACCCTTCTATCATCCACGCTTGGGTTATCCATAATGACGAGTACACTGAGCCAAGAGAGAAGCAATTGGACGGTAAGTCAAGGACTTTGGCATTCAGTTGTCTCAGCTCTTCCCTCCCAACTGTTTGTCTCCTAACAGGTGTAAGCTCCATTGGACACCGACGGTAATGTGACTAGTACTGTGCTAGTCGATCACTCTAGCTTGGACCAGAGGGACTAAGGAAGGGCCCAAAACAGCTTCTGTAAAGCCTGAGCAGATTGGGGCCAGACAGTGTTTCTGGACAGGATGTAGAGGTGGAATGCAACAGAGCAGTGACTGGAGAGTTAGGCTGAGTCGTTCAGGGGTGGCGGTGGTGGTGTACAAGGTTGGAGAACTGACTCTACTGACTGTGCCGATATAACAAGGGGGAAATACAGGGAGAGAGGGTGTGTGTGAGAGAGGAGAGAGACAGAGACAGACAGACTATAGGCATCGCTGTAGGCCAAATGGACATGTGTTGATGGACATGTTATAGAAGAGACCTGTGAGACTGGGGGGAAGAGAGAGTCCAGGAGATGACATCTTTCCACCTCTTTCTTTCCAATTTATATCCATCACTCTACTGGAGTCTTGACTTGAATCCTTTCTGGACTATTATTGTCCTTTTCCTCCTAGTCCTCCCTGCTTGGAGGTTGAGGTGATTTAGATCACACCATTTCCCCTCATTTCCATTTTCTCCCTCTCTTTCCACTCGTTTCTGCCTCTAATGCTACCTATACTTGGTAGTTGTATTGATTAGACATATAAAAGCCAAGGGCTTCCTTAATTGGTCCTGTCAAACCATGAAAGAACTCTGTAATTTTTCACACGCACGCACGCACACACGCACGCACACGCACGCACACACACACACACACACGCACGCACGCACGCACACACACACACACACACACACACACACACACACACACACACACACACACACACACACACACACACACACACACACACACACACACACACACACACACACACACACGGTCCTGACAAAGTGCTGGGCTGAAGGCAGACCCATGGATCGATTAGTTAATAGAAGATGGTGATGTAAATTGGCAGGAGAATGATTCTAAGTAACTAAACATGAATCATCATTTAGTTAAAGTAATTTGATTTACGATGACACTGATGGGTAATCAAGGCATTTATCAACTTGTAATTACAGTGTTCATGAGCATTGATGAGCATCAATAAATATTGAGTGTGTGGTTACAATTTTGTGGAACTGGAGGTTGATATTCTTACGTTTCTGCAACAAAGATTGAGATTACTGGTGTGCTTCCAGAACTGCCATGGTGCCACGACTTCCTCCGAAGTCGGTCCCTCTCCTTGTTCGGGCGACGTTCGGCGGTCGACATCACCGGTCTTCTAGCCATCGCCGATCCACCTTTCATTTTTGTTTTGTCTTGTCTTCCCACACACCTGGTTTCAATTCAATCAATTACATGTTGTGTATTTAACCCTCTGTTCCCCCCATGTCCTTGTCCGGTAGTGCTTGTTATGTCTGGTGTGCGTCGGGTTTTGTACCCATTTATTGATGGTTCTGGTTTCCGGTGGGTTTCTACTATTAAACTGCGCTGTTGGAAACACAGTTTTTGCTCTCCTGCATCTGACTTCTCTGCCGCCAGTACGCACCCCTTACACATGGCTCATTTAAAGACAAACCACCACTAAGGCTTTTTAAACGCACACTCAATTATCAACTTTTTAGTTACAAAACAGCCTGGGACAATTAGTACACTTTTGAGTTCTGACTAACTCTGATTTTGGGGTGAAATGTCCCTTTTAACAGATGTTTGACAGTGTGTAGATAATATTACAAAACAGGACCAGACCATTGCATGTGTCCAGATATCTACCTTTGCTCATCTAATATATCAGCTAAAGTGTGGTTTGGGACCATTTAAAATGACAGAGAAGCAGCTCCCAGCAGTTCATCATCGTTCTATTCTTGTCAGGAAATTTCATAAATTCACATCTGTGTCAGGGGTGGGGGGACCCATTTCCACTGAGAACTTCTGGATGAGGAATAGACTGGGATAATTGCTCCATTTTTAGAGATCAAAGTCCTTTCCTTCAAATCAATTGTAATCAATTCTGCTCTGATCATCTGACTATACCACTGGAGGAGCTCGATGGTGTTTGCGCTGGCTTCTGACCAACATTGATTCCCTCGGGAGATAGTTCATCGTTTTGATAATGCACTGGGAAATTATATCACAAATCGTTTGGAGAAACATTTGTAGACCTCCACAAGTCTGGTTCATCCTTGGGAGCAATTTCCAAACACCTGAAGGTACCACGTTCATCTGTACAAACAATAGTAAGCAAGTATAAACACCATGGGACCACACAGCCGTCATACCGCTCAGGAAGGAGACGCGTTCTGTCTCCTAGAGATGAACGTACTTTGATGCAAAAAGTGCAAATCAATCCCAGAACAACAGCAAAGGACCTTGTGAAGATGCTGGAGGAAACAGGTACAAAAGTATCTATATCCACAGTAAAATGAGTCCTATATCAACATAACCTGAAAGGCTGTTTATCAAGGAAGAAGCCACTGCTCCAAAACTGCCATAAAAAAGCCAGACTACGGTTTGCAACTGCACATGGGGACAAAGATCGTACTTTTTGGAGAAATGTCCTCTGGTCTGATGAAACAAAAATAGAACTGTTTGGCCATAATGACAAGCCGAAGGGCACCATCCCAACTGTGAAGCACTGGGGTGGCAGCATCATGTTGTGGTGGTGCTTTTCTGCAGGATGGACTGGTGCACTTCACAAAATAGATGGCATCATGAGGGATGAAAACTATGTGGATATATTGACGCAACATCTCAGGACATCAGTGGGGAAGTTGAAGCTTGGTTGCAAATGGGTCTTCCAAATGGACAATGACCCCAAGCATACTTCCAAATTTGTGGCAAGGACAACAAAGTCAAGGTATTGGATTGGCCATCACAAAGCCCTGACCTCAATCCTATAGAAAATGTGTGGGCAAAACTGAGAAAGCGTGGGTGAGCAAGGAGGCCTACAAACCTGACTCAGTTACACCAGCTGTCAGGAGAAATGGGCCAGAATTCACAAAACTTATTGTGGGAAGCTTGTGGAAGTCTACCCGAAACGCTTGACCCAAGTTAAACAATTTAAAGGCAATTCTACCAAATACTAATTGAGTGTATGTAAACCTCTGACCCACTGGGAATGTGATGAAAAAGAAAAAGCTGAAATAAATCATTCTCTCTACTATATTATTCTTAAAATTTCTACAATGAAAGTGAAGGACTAGAGAAATGAAATCACTGAATAGGATATATAGGATACCTCAGATCATGCAATAAATCACACCTTAGGTCAGGTTGTGACAGATGGATTACCACTTTGCTGTTCATCATATTGTAATGTAGCCTTCTAGAGCGGTGTGTTTCTTATATTGTAATGTAACCTTCTAGAGTGGTGTGTTTCTCATATTGTAATGTAGTCTTCTAGAGTGGTGTGTTTCTCATATTGTAATGTAGCCTTCTAGAGTGGTTTGTTTCTCATGTTGTAATGTAACCTTCTAGAGTGGTGTGTTTCTTATATTGTAATGTAACCTTTTAGAGTGGTGTGTTTCTCATCTTTTAATGTAACATTCTAGAGTGGTGTGTTTCTCATATTGTAATGCAGCCTTCTAGAGTGGTGTGTTTCTCATATTATAATGTTATCTTCTAAAGTGGTGTGTTTCTTAAAATGTAATGTAATCTTCTAGAGTGGTGTGTTTCTCATATTGTAATGTAACCTTCTAGAGTGGTGTGTTTCTTATATTTTAATGTAACCTTCTAGAGTGGTGTGTTTCTCATATTATAATGTAATCTTCTAAAGTGGTGTGTTTCTCTAAATCTAATGTAATCTTCTAGAGTGGTGTGTTTCTCATCTTTTAATGTAACATTCTAGAGTGGTGTGTTTCTCATATTGTAATGCAGCCTTCTAGAGTGGTGTGTTTCTCATATTATAATGTTATCTTCTAAAGTGGTGTGTTTCTCAAAATGTAATGTAATCTTCTAGAGTGGTGTGTTTCTCATATTGTAATGTAACCTTCTAGAGTGGTGTTTTTTATATTTTAATGTAACCTTCTAGAGTGGTGTGTTTCTCATATTATAATGTAATCTTCTAAAGTGGTGTGTTTCTCTAAATCTAATGTAATCTTCTAGAGTGGTGTGTTGCTCATATTATAATGTAGCCTTCTAGAGTGCTGTGTTTCTCATATTGTAATGTAGCCTTCTAGAGTGGTGTATTAAATAGTTAACATGGCTTTTCGTCAATTTCCTAGGGCCTAAGAGGACAGAGCAAGAGTAATTGGTCCTATAGTGGTACTGCGGGTAGTTTTGTGTGGCCTCCACTTTGCCATCGTCACTCGTCTTTAATGGGTAGTGACTAATTGCTAGAGGGAATATCACATACACATGCCTAAGCACTTACTCCAGCAATTAAAAAATCATGAACATTTTTTATCTACAGAATCAGAAGACTTTCGTTTATTTAATGGGTGCATCCACACAACACTAGTATTAATTTCACTCTACTGATCATTGTCAGAGAAGCACACATTGACCCTCTGAGAAAAGGAGGATAAGCTTGTTTCTGATAGTTGATTATTGTTGGAATGGGAGCAACGTGAAAAAGAAAATTGACTACTTAAACTATCCACATTGATGTCTCAAGAGTTTACTAAATCTTACTTCGTAAATTAATAAAACAGATTTTGTTGTTGGTGAGAGAGCGAGCGAGAGAGAGAGAGGGAGAGAGAGAGACCATCATAGCTCTCGCAGAAAGTAACACATTGGTCTTAATTGGTTTTATCCTGTGCTGTGTGGGGTTGTGTGTGGAAGCCAACTGGTTCTCTGAGCCCTGAGATTGAAGCTTCAAGTTCACAAGCTTTTTGGGAGGGCTCCCACAATATTTTTCAGAGAGAGAGAGAGGTATCTGTTACTGCAGTTTCTGTTTACTTCTTGAGTGTGTTTCTCCCTGAAAACGGATAATGACAGGGGAAATTAGTGAACAGTCCGCTTTAGTAACCAACTGAACATGAGAGCTCAAACCTTTACAGGATCCGTCATAAAATATCCCATGGCCAACAGCCCGAATCATATTGAATTGAATATAGGCATTAATATTCATGGCTCATCATTCTATTGCATTTGTTTCTGTACCGCTTTGATGCCTTGACAATATCCAGATAACAATCTGTGAAGGTGTAGCCTGAAAGTAGGACTAAAGGATATTCAGAACTCTGGCTGTTTTTTTTCCAGTCAGTCCTCCTCTTATCCCCTACCTACTGAAAGAAACACAACCAGAGGCGGATATATATTTTGCTAAAAGGTGGAGCATTGGCATACATAATGTACTCCCTTCTGTTTGTCGTGCCCATGACTACATCACTAACTGGTTTTCATTTTTTTTTTAAAAACACTACCAATTCCCTCCGGGTGAATTCAAAACAAAAAATAGACCTATGGGGAGAAATATGATACAAAAAAAGGACAAATAAAATACAATGGCACTGCACCACTATCCTGGTGGTCGTCGATCGTTTCTCAAAGGGATCCCATTTCATCGCCTTACCCAAGTTGACCTCAGCGAAGGAGACCACTGATCTCGTGATTACCCATGTCTTTCAGCAACACGGACTTTCCCAGGACATTGTCTCAGATTGTGGGGCCCCAGTTCATCGCACGTTATTGGAAGGCATTTTGCTCTCTGTTGGGAGCGTCGGTGAGTCTCTCCTCGGGGTTCCACCTACAGTCTAATGGCCAACCAAGAGCTGGATAAGTTATTCCCCTGTTTCGTCTCCACTCAGGCCAGCAACTGGAGCAAGTTCCTCGTCTGGGTGGAATATGCTCATAACACTGCCATAACACTGCCAAACACGTGCACTTGACTGTTGAATGTCAGGTTTGGTTCGGGCCCGAGGCACCCTGCAGTACCTGGTAGACTGTGAGGGCTACGGTCCCCAGGAGTGGGCGTGGGCGTGGGCGCCTGCCCGGGGACATCTTGGAACCGGGACTTTTCAGGACTTCAACTAACTACGTGGTGGTCGCCCTGGCTCCGCGGATGGATCCGCTACTAGAAGGGAGGGTAATGCCATGGTTCCACCTTTCACAAGAGGGTGGCAGAGACCGTCCTAGAGACATTAATGACAGGTGCGTCCAATTACTCATTATGATTTCCCTGTTAAAAGAGTTGTTTTCTGGTTTCCTTTGCAGAAGCTTGATTTGTTTAAGCTGTGCATTTGTTTCCTGGGTGAGTTTTCAAGACTTAGGGTTTGTGGTTTTTTCCAGTGTACTGTAATCCTGCAGCTGTTTCTCAGTAAATAATGTATGTTTATCCTTAACCACTGATTTCTCGTCTGGTCTCTTCTCTGCACCTGGGTCCAACCACACCACATCACAATGAAGGTCAGTCAATCCAGAAGATTGCAGTCGCAAAAACCATCAAGCACTATGATGAAACTGTCTTTCATGAGGACCGCCACAGGAAAGAAAGACCCAGAGTTACCTCTGCTGCAGAGGATATGTTCATTAGAGTTAACTGCACATCAGAAATTGCAGCCAAAATAAATGCTTCACAAAGTCTTAGTAACAGATACATCTCAATATCAACTGTTCAGAGGAGACTGCGTGAATCAGGCCTTCATGGTCAAATTGCTGCAAAGAAACTACTACTAAAGGACACCAATAAGGAGAGACTTGCTTGGGCCAAGAAACACGAGCAATGGACCGGTGCAATTAGACCGGTGGAAATCTGTCTTCCAAATTTGAGATTTTTTTGGCTCCAACAGCCATGACTTTGTGAGACGCAGAGTAGGTGAACGGATGACCTCCGCATGTGTGGTTCCCACCGTGAAGCATGGAGGAGGAGGTGTGGGGGTGCTTTGCTGGTAACACTGTCTTGTAATATTTTCTAATTTAAACCACAGCCTTCTGCAGCAATCCGCCAAGCCATCTGGTTTGCGCTTAGTGGGACTATCATTTGTTTTTCAACAGGACAATGACCCAACACACCTCCAGGCAGTGTAAGGGCTATTTGACCAAGAAGGAGAGTGCTGCATCAGATGATCTGGCCTCCACAATCACCCAACCTCAACAGAATTGGTATGGTTTGGGATGAGTAGGACCGCAGAGTGAAAGAAAAGCAGCCAACAAGTGCTCAGTATATGTGGGAACTCCTTCAAGACTGTTGGAAAAGCATTCCATGTGAAACTGGTTGAGAGAATGCCAAGAGTGTGCAAAGTTGTCATCAAGGCAAAGGGTGACTACTTTAAAGAATCTAAAATATATTTTGATTTGTTTAACTGGTTTTGGTTACTACCTGATTCCATATGTGTTATTTCATAATTTTGATGACTTCACTATTATTGTACAATGTTAAAAATAGTAAAAATAAAGAAAAACCTTTGAATGAGTAGGTGTGTCCAAACTTTTGACTGGTAATGTACAACCTTGGATATTGACAGACACACACAAATAAGCATTGTCAATGGGGCTCTACTCACTGGTGGTGTTGTATTTGACGCCATAGAACATCTCTGGACATGGCCGTAACACCCACTCCCCTGCGGTGCTCTTGGGCCAGCAGGTACCGATGGGATCGATGGACATGTTACAGAACAGGCCTGAGCAACAGAGAAAGGATGGAGGGAGATAGAGAGACAGACACAGAGAAGGGTATCACAAAAGGAATGAAAGGGAGAGAAAGACAAGAGAAAAAAGACAGAGGTTAAAGAGCGTAGTGTCACAGCTGTCTAACAGAGCGAGAATGGTAAACAAAGAACAGGACATGACCACCGTAACCTGCCTAGCAGTGCTTACAGGTAACTGGCCCGGGCGACAGTAGGGTCGACCACACACACATGGTCACAGAGGTCATTACTATGGCACCAGTCATCAACGGAGCTACAGCCCCAGGGCATGTCCAGCTGTTTTCAATTATAACAACCCCTAACTTTTCTCATGTTTGAACATTGTACATTTTGGAAAGTTGTACCATGTTTACCCACTGCAGTTGACATTTCCATCCCTCTTATATGAAGTTGTGCTAAACAGTAGAAACTCATTGGTTTGTTTAGACTACCCCTCAATCTATAAATGCCTAAAATAACACAAATAATGTTGATTGAAAGTTTGTTTACAAATACTTGAAATGTGCAAAGTGCAAACTAGGTTTACAGTTACTATGCAGTAATGTACACTACCATTCAAAAGTTTGGGGTCACTTAGAAATGTACTTGCTTTTGAAAGAAAAGCACATTTTTTATCCATTAAATTAACATCAGCTTGTCTAGAAATACAGTGTAGACAGTGTTAATGTTGTAAATTACTGTTGTAGCTGGAAACGGCAGATTTTTCTAGCTGGAAATGGCTGATTGGGGCGGCAGGTATCCTAGTGGTTAGAGCGTTGGACCAGTAACCTAAAGGTTGCTAGATCGAATCCCCGAGCTGACAAAGTAAAGCTCTGTTGTTATTCCCCTGAACAAGGCAGTTAACCTGCTGTTCTTTGGCCATCATTGTAAATAAGAATTTATTCTCAACTGACTTGCCTGGTTAAATGAAAAGTATTCATTTTTAATGGAATATCTACATAGGTGTACAGAGGCCCATTATCAGCAACCATCACTCCTGTGTTCCAATGGCAAGTTGTGTTAGCTAATCCGAGTTTATCATTTTAAAAGGCTAATTGATCACTAGAAAATCCTTTTGCAATTATGTTAGCACAGCTGAAAACTGTTGTCTGGTTAAAGAAGAAATAAAACTGTCATTCTTTAGACTAGTTGAGTATTTGGAGCATCAGCATCTGTGGGTTCAATTACAGGCTCAAAATGGCCAGAAACAAAGGACTTTTTTCTGAAACTCGTTAGTCTATTCTTGTTCTGAGAATTGAAGGCTATTCCATGTGAGAAATTGCCAAGAAACTGAAGATCTCATACAGCGCTGTGTACTACTCCATTCAAAGAACAGCGCAAACTGTCTCTAACCAGAATAGAAAGGGGAGTGGGAGGCCCCGGTGCACAACTGAGCAAGAGGATAAGTATATTAGAGTGTCTAGTTTGAGAAACAGACGCCTCGCAAGTCCTCAACTGGCAGCTTCATTAAATAGTACCCGCAAAACACCAGGCTCAACGTCAACAGTGAAGAGGAGAATCCGGGAAGCTGGCTTTCCCCTGTGATGTTTGTTCATTCCTGCAATGCCTGTGCATAAAGATGAAAGCATGATAAAATAATCTAATATTTCCGATTCATGGAAAATAAGCAGATGCGATATACACAGAAGAGGTGAGTCACAATCTGTGTGGCTGTCTATGGACCCGCGACAACACTCTAGTGGAAAACATGCTTACAGGTAGGAGCAAACCTGTACCTGGGGATAAAGGGATTAACACCTCACAGCGACCTTCCATGACGATCATACCAACAACAAAACTACACACGTGGAATTTTCTCCCCAAAGATTTAAAACTTCAGTGAAGACATCCAATCTTCACTATGTAAATGAGAGAAGTAGAGACGCTGGAGGGATTTGAAAACCTAGCACAACCCCAAACACGATTCTGATAAACTAAAACGGGGATAAAACGCAAAGTTGGGAAGCTGCAGGCAGTTTAAAACTAATTAGAGCATGTCAGATTGGAGGAGGCAAGCAGGCAGCCCTCATATAGCTGATAACATTACTCCGAGCTGTGGGAGAAAAACGTGTTACTTATTAATCAAACAAAGGGGACTGTAATTTGTCCTGCACAATTTTTACAACTGCAGGCAGCTATGCATCATGGGCTGCCAAAGAAAAGCCCCTGATGCATAGCGATTGGCTTAGAGAAAATCCTCCCCTTAATTTCACGGAGGGGGGGTCAAATGTTTTGTAGCGACCAGCACAGGCTGTGTGTATAATGTGTATTGCTATTAGTTGGTCATGTTGTACTTACCTGTACCCAGGGTCCAACATGCCAATCAACCTGCTATCTGCCAATCAACCTGCTATCTGCCAATCACAGGAATGCCTGAAATGTTCTGATGCCGGGCATCCTGGTGGATGGTGTAGTGGAGTGTTTGGATGGGGGGGTTAGCAAGGGGATGGAGCATTGCAAGTCAAGACCATGTTTAGCCATTGTTCTCTCTCTTACGTCTGGTCTTCACAAGAGAATGTCACGGTTGTTTTATAGGGTAGCTTTAATTTATTTGGCGTGGGCTATGGCCAAACAGTAACCATAAATTCGTAATCTCAATCCTCGGTCTGGACAAATGTTCATGTATGATCTAGCCATTGGTGTCAGAAGTAAAAACCGAGATAAGAGTTAGCCACTTAGCTAGCTGACTACCGTAGCTAGCTAACGTACGTGACATCGGGCGTTGAAAATGCTTTGATGGATTCCGAAAGTGAAGGGGGAGGTAGGGGACGACTATGGCCAAGGAGGTGCATGTGCATGGACGTCGGGGGATCTGGCTGAGGAGATCACCAGGGCATCGGAGCACAGAGGCCGCTTGAGGGAGACCGCTAGAATGATGTCGGCTGAAGCGGGCATGAGCACTTCGTTGACTGTGCTTCGTGAAGATTCTGGTGGGCGGACCGAAGGGGTGACGTCGACGCTGCGGGAAGAGGAATCTGGGGCTCAGGATGTAAACAAACATGGCGGCACCCAGTTCCCGGCTGCGTCCGAATCTGTTTAGACCCAGAAGTATTCTGTTGGGGTGGATTGGGAAGCTTTTCATGCTCAGTTTGAACTGTTAACTCATTTAGGGGGTGGTTGAATGAAGAAAGGGCACTGCAGTTGGCTTTATGCTTGACGGATGAAGCTCTGTCCTGTTTGATATTGATTTGCCCCGAGGACAGACGTGATTATGGGGCTTTACTGGGAGCACTGAGGAGGTGCATTGGACAGTGTGTACAGCCCGGGCTGCTGCGCTCAGAGCTGTGTAATAGACGCAGGAAGCCTGGAGAGCCACTAAGCCACCAGTTCATCCAGGCGCTTTCTCCTACAGAGCTGCACATACAGACCCAGCTGGCTCATCCTGAGTCATTGCAGATGGAGATGGCTTTGGAGAGGGAGCTCGTGTGGGCTGGGGCTTCAGCTGTGGCTTTGGTGGGGGTGCAGGGAGACAGACCCACTGTGCGGGCTGCGGGGCAGAGCAGTCCAGAGCCGGAATAGCCTGCACGGGTGGCTGTAATGACTGAACTCATTTGTGCTGTGTCGCCACAGGCGGCACGAAACACACGCCCTGGTCCCAGGGTCTGCTGGGGGTGTGGCCAGCCAGGCCATCTGCGCCGGATTTCCCCATGTCCCCCAGAGCTCAGGGAAACGGCTCAGGGTCCTCATAGACCGGGTAGTGCGGACCCCTGGCTCACTTTCCCAACCACCACCATCTTCAGGAGGATCCCACCAACACAGATGGGGGAGCAAGGATCCAAGTCCCCCAGAAGCAGACGAGGGCGGATGGAGCCTGTTGTTGTGGTTGGCCGGACCTGTGTTAGGGACTTTTGTCATGTCCCTGTCACTGTGGAGGGGGTGCCCTGCTCTGTCCTGGTGGACACTGGGTCCATAGTAACCCTGGTGAGGCCGTATATTGTGCAAGGTTGGATTCAGATTGAGCCAACAACTGTGCAGCTCCACTCGGTCACAGGTGAGCTGGCACACATGAAAGGGAAGGAATAATGCCCTGACAGTAGGGGGCAGGACTATGAGTCATCCTGTGTGGGTGGCGGTTGTGCAGGGACCTTGTATCTCAGGAGACCTAAATGGGGGCACACTGGGCAGTCACCATGGCCCCCCCTAATGTCACATTCACACAACTCAACAACCCCTTTACTACAACATTTAAAGCAGCAGAGACTCATGGCTGCTCCCCTTCCCAACATCTGTCTGTGACTTTTCTCCAGCCCCACTGTCACCTGCGGCTGTGTGTTACATTCCCCCAGCTACCTCCATGACACATCCCTCCGTGAGCCCGGGCCACGCCCCCCCCAGCCCAGCTACCCCAGATGGGAGAGGAGAGGACACTGTCTGCAGTGAGGGAGATATGGGTGAGGAACTGTGTTGGTCTTGACCCCGAGCAGCAGGAACAGTTGTGGCAGTTACTGTTTGAATTCAGAGACAGTTTTGCGCTGAGTGAGGAAGAAGTGGGTCAGACTCATCTGGTGCAGCAAGAGATCGACACAGGTGATGCTTGTCCCATCAAGATGTGTCCCCGCCGTATCCCGCTGCCACACCAGGAGGCGAGATGCAGCGGGCAGACTTCATCGAGCCCTTAGACAGCCCCTGGGCGGCGCCAGTCATCATGGTTCCTAAGAAGGGGTGCAAGCCCCATACCACGTATCAATGAGTCGCTGGACCTGGTTAGGGGGTCCTCCTGGTTCTCCTCAATAGACCTCCGCAGTGGCTACTGGCAGGTACCCCTCTCCCCAGAGGCCAGAGACAAAACTGTATTCTCCACTAACAGAGGACACTGGCAGTTCAAGGTCCTGTGCTTCTTCCTGTGCAACGCTCCAGCTACTTTTGAGTGTTTGATGAACAGCGTGCTGGATGGAATCCCCCGACAGCAGTATCTGGTATAACTCGACGACATTCTCGCACATGGCAGCTCCTTCCAATCAGCCCTAGGGGTGCTACGACGTGTACTGCAGAGGGTGGCTGCCACAGGCCTGAAGCTCCACCCCAAGAGGTGCCACTTCATCAGGAGATAGGTGTTCTTCTTGGGCCACCGAGTGGGGAAGGAGGGCATCAGCACCATGGAGGACATGGTGGGGGCTGTCCGACACTGGCCCACCCCCACCGACCAGCATCAGCTGATTAGCTTCCTGGGCCTGGCCTCGGGAGGTTTGTACGGGGCTTCTCAAGCGTTGCTGCTTTCTGAACCGCCTGCTGCCGAATAACAAGGCCTTCACTTGGACAGTGGACTGTGAGGAGGCCTTTAATGCTGGTTGGGGGAGTTTTAGCCATACGACTTCACAGTGGTGCACAGTGCAAGGGCATGCCACTCCAACCCCATGTCTCATCAGTCCTGTACTGCAGACGGAGCCACCACTGTGAGCGGAGAGAGGGCTGTGACAGAGAGCTGTGTGCAGGGAAGGGGGTCTGTGCCACAGTGTGTCGGGTGAATGGGCCTGTGCTCTGCCTCACCAGGAGACAGAAACCATTGTTGATGCCCTGACAGCGGGGATGTTCAGCAGGTTTTGAGCTGCGGAGTCCATCCACAGAGACCAAGGCAGAAACTTTGAGTCACAATGTGTGAGAGGCTGGGTATGCACAAGAACCGCACTACTCCTCTCCATCCTTAAAGTGATGGCCTTGTGGAACGCTTCAACAAAACACTTGGACAGCAACTGGCCATCGTCAGTGCCAAACACCAGCGTGACTGGGACAAGCACCTGCCTATGGTCCTCATGGCATGCCGCTCCACTGTCCAAGACTCCACCTCCTGCACGCCTGCCCTCCTCATGCTTGGGAGAGAGATCCACACCCCTGCAGAGATGGCGTTTGGTTGGCTCCTGGATAGCCTATGCCCGGAGACTCCAGGACTGCCTGGATACAGCCCACACCTTCACCAGGTGTGAGGCAGGAGAGGAACTATGACGTGCACACCCGGGGAAGGCACTTTGTGGCTGGGGAGCTGGTCTAGGTCTACAGTCCCTTAAGAAAGAAAGACAGAAGCCCCAAGTTGGACAGCCACTGGGTGGGGCCCTGCAGTGTCCTGGAGAGGGTAGGGGAGGTTGTTTACCGGGTGCAGCGTACTCCCAGGGGGAGAAGGGTGGCACTGCACCGGGACAGGTTAGCCCCGTACAGAGGGGCCTCTTCTCCCCAAACCTCAGGGACCCCCACAATTCTCCTCTCTGGCAATGACATTCTTCAGGCACCCACCCCCAGATGCTGCAGACAAGGCTCCAGAAAGCCCACTCCCCCAGTCTCCCCCCCTGTGTTACCGCGTGGTTCCACGGACTACATTCCCCGTTCCCACATCCTTGTCCCCTATATAACCCGGGCCCCAGAGGGGCAGCCCCCTGCCACAGACTGAGCCCCTTGTTTCACATCTGGACACTCTGTGACCATCACGGCCACGCAGGCAAAGGAGACCTCTGGGTTCGTTCAGAAACTCTGTTTGTTCCCTGGGACAAGGGACTTTGTGGTGGTGACCCGTACAGACAGCTGTGTGTTATGTCTTATGCTATTAGTAGGTTGTGTTGTACTTACCAGTACTCAGTGTTCGCGGGGTCTGACATGCCAATTAACCTGCTATTTGCCAATCACGGGAATGCCTGGAATGTTCTGATGCCGGGCATCCTGGCAGTTGGTGGAGTGGCGTGGCGTGGTGGGGGGTTTGGAAGGGGGATGGAGCATTGCAAGTTAAGACCATGTTTAGCCATTGTTCTCTCTCTTACGTCTGGTCCTCACAAGAGAATGTCACGGTTGTTTTATCTTTCATTTATTTGGCGTGGGCTACGGCCAAACAGTAGTCTGTGTGAAGTTGGGTTAAAAAAGCGTAAATTCGTAAACTCAAACCTCTGTCTGGACAATTGTTCCTTTATGATCTAGCCAGATCATTACAGTATTTTTCTTTTTTGGAAGAGCACAGCAGGATGTGACATTAAACCAAATATAAACAAAAATAGGACCGTAAAATAAAGTGTACTGGCTAAATTGTCTAATATAATTGTCCCAATGCAATTTCCAACCTAATAATTTTGCCACAATGGGGAGTGGTGGAAGTATGAAAACAAGCACCCACAATAATATCTGCTAAATATGTGTATGTGACCAATAACGTTTGATTTGATTTGTATAGTTTTGACTGATACAAATGAAATGTCCAGAGTTTGATTCAAGTTGAAACACGATGATCAATACATTTGTCGTTATTCTCTTTACAAAAAAATCAAAAGCAAAATGTAACAAAATGGATTCTGATCGAAAATGCAAATAAAGCCCCGGACGGACACCCGTTTTCTCTCTATCTAAATGAAGGCAGCTCTTTGGTGTTACACACCGTGAATCATACCTTTGGCGAAAGCATCAAAAAAGTGACACATAAACCGACACCAGGCTATACACACTTACACTTTTTGGGACCACAGGAACACTTCTACTGTACTCACCGGCAGTGACATTGCTGGGTGTGAGGGTCAGATTCCCCAGTGCCAACGTACGTGCTGAAACACAAGAGGAAAATCAGATATTAATGCACCACTAAAATATACAGGAACCGCATGAATAAAACCATATGACATTTACAATTCATTTATCGTCCTATTCAGGTTTGACATGAAGATTGATATGTGTCTGATCAATGCTGACAACAAAAAAAGAAAGAGACTCATGTCATAAGTCTTGGAATTATCTTATTTTGTATTCTGTCCCCCATTGACCTTTAAAAAGGTGTTACCAGTCAACATAGACAACTGTCACCCAAAACGCAACACTTGTGAAATAATTTAAACAGTCGGACAAGGTGGAACACAAGAGACAAAAAGCGGAATCGTCTTAGATTAACATCTGCAGGCAAATGATGCTCTGCACTCTGTAACCAACCATTCCTTACGCCCCATTCCCCTTACCCACACCCTCATCCCACTCCTCTCCCCTTACATTCCCACAGCACTTCATTTCATGCTATGCATAATATATACATGGAAATATTCCCTTTTTCTCTCCGGCATATGCTTTGATGTACAGTTGCATTATTCAAATAGTGCAGGGTACCTGGCACCCATGGAGCATGTTTCGTTTGAGCCAGGCCCACATCGCATCTCATCATGAAGGAAGCCTAGCACTCATGACTGCCAAATAGTTCCTTCCAAACATAATTTCATGCTTGTCTACCTTCTCTATTCCCCTCACTGAACTTAGATCAAAGGACAACTGGACAGAGAATGCTGTCTATGTAAATAAAACAAATATATACTCAAATATATATAAAGTACAGGCAGTTTGGGCTGTTTTTTAATAAGGTGATAAAAGTCAGAGGCAGTCTCACATGAATGGACAGACCGGAATATAGAGGTCACACAGCACACTGTAGTGGCTCAAACACACAACCCATTTCATCCTCAAAACTCTGCTAACTGTTTTCCATGACACATGCTGTATCTTTGGTGTATTCACATCCCGTTTTGGTGGGAGTCCATGTTCATGTTTGGTACATTGGCCTTGCTAGATGGCCATGTAAATGTTGAAGTGATGGTTGACAGTTACGATGCATTTTCACAGCCCCCAAAAGGTGTCTCTTAGGTTCTCAGTCTGTTCCCCCTAACTGCCTCTGTGGCTGCCATCCACTGACATAAAACAAGTTGTCCCAAGAACACGATTTCAGCATAAACGGTTGTGTTCTGTTCAGAGAAAGACACATGCAAAGTATCCAAGCACTTAGCATGCATGCACACACACACTGTGAGCACTGTGAGGACATGCTGTCTACTAGTTAGAGGGTAGGTCACACAGACAGCACACACAGCATGTGGGATACTACATTGATAACACAAGTCCTACAATCCATCCTCAGAATTAGTCTATACTAGAGGAACTCCCCGGGGACGTACTCACTCGTGATGACTGTGTCCACGCTCCACAAAGATTGCCATAACATCCTCCCCTAACAGGCTCTGGACATGGCTTGTGACAGTCTATCCTTTATAAATAGTTTATAATTAGAGAAGCTGCACCCTATGGTCCCTGGTCAAAACTAGTGCACTACGTAGGGTGCCATTTGGGATTCAGACAATCATTCCAGAGAGACTTCAGGCCCCTAGTGATCCTATGCCCTTGGTTAAGGGAGCTTTCAGGTTCAGTGAATCTCTGCATGGGTAGATAATAATTATGTCAAAGGACCAGGCCAATGAGATAACATGCCCTGCAACCTATACAGGGCATACAGTGCAAGCTGATCCCTGTGATCTCTCTGATACATCGAAAACCCATAGAGATACACAGTATTGAATTTGTTTTCCATCTCAGTAAACAATTTTACAGTAATGTATATATTCAATGGGAAATCTAATATATCACCCATCTCTAAAGACCGAGCCCCATCTCATGACGTTCTTCTGTACAGTAGCAGAGGTCAATGCCCTCCATTCTACCAGTGTGGCTGACTGAACGCAACTGAAGAGAGGTCAAAGTCACCCTACTGTAGCTCTCAGAGTGTACACTTCACACTGGTCTCAAAAACTCTATCAAGAAATCAAACATCTACGAGAGACAGGCGCCACTCCTCAGTGCACTGATGGTACTGTTGCCTCTAAACCAGCTACCATAACAATAGCCAACAGCATACCATCCTGCATCCCTTTGCTGGCTTGCCTCTGAAGCTAAGCAGATTTGGTCCTGGTCAGTCTCTGGATGGGAGACCAGCTCCTACTAAAAGTGTGTTGGAGGACCAGTGCGATGCACTCTTTCCTCTGGTCTAAAATAAAATATCCCAATACCCCAGGACAGTTATTGAGGACATTGCCCTGTGTAGGGTGTTGTCTTTTAGATGGGATGTTAAAACCTCTTTGGGCTAGGGGGCAGAATTCGGAAGTTTGGATGACTGACGTTCCCAAAGTAAACTGCTTGTTACTCAGGCCCAGAAGCTAGGATATGCATATAATTGGGTGCAGTGTATAGAAAACACTCTGAAGTTTCGAAAACTGTTACAATAATAACTGATATGACAGGCGAATACCCGAGGACAATCCATCTAGAATTAATTTTGAGAACACAGGCTAGTTCAACACTAGTCTGGGATATTCAAAGGAATTCCTCCCAGACTGCAGTTCCTATGGCTTCCACTAGATGGCAACAGTATTTAGAAAGGGTTTCAGGCCTGTTTTTTTAAATGAGCAAGTAGTTGTAGTTTTTCTAAGGTGTCCCTCATGAGGACTCCAGTCTTGTGGCGCGCATGATTGAGGGTGCGCACTTCGTTATTTATCTCCGGTATTGAACATACTACATTGCATCTTAACTTTTACTTTTATTTACATATTAGGGTACCTGAGGATTGATTAGAAATGTTGTTTGACTTGTTTGGATGAATTTTACCCGTAACATTTGGGATTCCTTTGTCTGCATGTTGAACGAGTGGAACAGGTGGATTACTGAATCAAATGCACCAAATAAACTGACTTTTTTGGGATATAAGGAAGGTCTTTATCGAACAAAACAACCATTTGTTGTGTAGCTGGGACCCTTGGGATTGCAAATAGAGGAAGATCTTCAAAGGTAAGTGATTTATTTTATCGCTATTTCTGATTTTTGTGACGCCTCTGCTGGTTTGAAAAATGTTTTTAATGCTGTTGTATGCGCTGTCCTCAGATAATCACATGGTATGCTTTTGCCGTAAAGCCTTTTTGAAATCAGACAACGCGGTTGGATTAACAAGATGTTAAGCTTTTAAACGATGTAAGACACTTGTATTTTCATGAATGCTTAATATTACGATTTTTCTATTTTGAATTTCGCGCTCTGCAATTTCACCGGATGTTGTAGAGGTGGGACGTAGCGGAATACCTAGCCCACATGTGTTCTGACTCTCTGTGGTCATTAAAGATCCCATGGCAATTATTGTAAGTGTAGCGGTGTTAACTTCTTGATGCACCCATCCCGTTAGCGGGATCATTTTCGTCAACCACCACTGAATTGCAGAGCGCCAAATTCAAATTAAATTACTAAAAATATTAAATTTTCATGAAATCACAAGTGCAATATAGCAAAACACAGCTTACTTTGTTGTTAATCCACCTGGCATGTCAGATTTCAATAAAGCTTTTCGGGGAAAGCATACCAAGCGTTTATGTAAGGACATCTCTCTCAGGAGACAAAATATTACAAACAGCAGACATGTAGATTGGTCACGAAAGTCAGAAAAGCAATAAATTAAATTGCGTACCTTTGATGATCTTCAGATATTTGCACTCAAGAGACACCCAGTTACACAATAAATGTTCCTTTTGTTCCATAAAGATTATTTTTATATCCAAAATACCTCCATTTGGTTGGCGCGTTATGTTCAGAAATCCACAGGCTCGAACGGTCACGACATCGCAGACGGAAATTCCAAATATTATCTGTATTGTTCGTAGAAAAATTTCAATTTTTTAAATAATCAATCCTCAGGTTGTTTTTACAATATATAATCGATAATATGTCAACCGGGAATGTAGCTTCTTCAATAGGAGAGAGAGAGAAAATGGCTGCTCCAAGCTGTTGCGCATACAAAACGCTGCTGGCACCCAGCCATACAATGACGCGATGTGATCTTTCTCACTCATTTTTTAAAATAAAAGCCTGAAACTATGTCTAAAGACTGTTCACACCATGGGGAAGCCATATGAAAAGGAATCTGGTTGATATCCATTTGAATGGAGCAAGGGAAGGCTATGGAACATGGAGCTTTCAAAATAGAGGTTAGTGTTTTCTGTCCTAATCTGACAATTATATGCATATTCTAGATTCGAGGGCCTGAGAAATAGGCAGTTTAATTTGGGTACGTTTTTCATCCAAACATCATATTACTGCCCCCTACACTCAAGAGTTTAACCCCAGTGTTCTGGCTAAATTCCAAATCTTGCCATCATGGCCACCTAATTATCCCCAGCTTGTAACACTTCCCCAGGTTGTTGCTGTGAATGTGTTCTCAGTCAACTTTCCTGGTTATAAAAAACATACCACTCACATACATGCTGTGCTCACGCATTCATTCATGTGACGGGTCAACCCACACACACGTTCCAGTGATTCATGTCACCGTTGACTGGCGTGATGCAATTTGACAAGTTTATTGCTCAATTAATAAACCATGACTCATGCAAACTGCAGATGTTAGAAACAGAGCCTAAAACAATTGCAATCATCTTTTTACACCATTTCAGGTAAAATCAAGCTTTTTGTTCTCAATAATAGGCTTACTGTGATGATTGATGGATAGGCAGGCTAGGCAGTACCGCTCTCTCTCTCCCACACACTGAAAGGTATTAGTAACTGTGTGATGAGTACAGGATAAGCTCTGAAGATAAAAGATCTAACCCAGACAAATCAGGGATACATACAAATAGGCCAGAATGTAGGAATTACTTATGGTGGTCATTTAAATAACTTTTTTAAGGGGGACGTTCAATACTACAACCAATTCAACAACTTGTTGGTGTAATAGCATTGATCAATCATGGCCGTGGTGGCATCTTGGCCTTCAGTGGCCCATTAAGGGGAGACAGACACTGATTCAGGAAATCTGAGATGAGATGTTAATCACTGTTTGATCCGCATACTTTCCCTCAGCTTCCCTCTGTTTAATGGGCACACATATCAGAGATGGATGGAGCCAGGGAGAGAGAGAATGAGACAGAAAATGAGAAAGAGGGAGAGAGAGAGAGTACTCTTTTGACATGTGAAAGGGAGGAAACATCCTCTATTGCAGATAGCAGGATACATGGTGAGCATTGGTGGAAAGGAAAATCAAATCCATCGGAAAACATGCTCTGAATCCTGAGAATGGAATGACAAAGCCTATAGAATAAACGACCAGTTATACAATTATGGGGGCTGTTTAATATCTTACTGGATGCATTACGTTTACACAGCAGCAAGTAATAATGTGAGGGCGTCGCTGTAAATAACCCCATTGAAGTTCTGTTGAATAGTCACCATGGACACAGACACACACACCCACACACACACACCCACAAGTTTGATATGTCAACGTCTATTGACACCAGCCATCCCCCGTCAATGCACTGACTTCTAAACAGCAGTTCTTAGAACAGTTTATTGAAGTGGGCTGAGACGATTGTGTTAAACAAAGTCGATGAGTTCTCTCTGCATTAATTGCTTGTCTATTAGATCCTGAGTGTTCTTTCTCAGCACTGCAACAACCTTAATTATAAGCCACTACCGCCATGTACACCTCCTTTCTCTGCTCGTAACAATTTATCACAGTATCTTCTTTTTCTAGGTCAAAGGGGTGCTCATAAAGCCTGTGGATCAAAAGGATATGGATTATTCTTGCTTTCTACAAAGCTGTTCATTGCAACCAAATAGTGGCTAATGTGTGTCTCGTCCTTCGATATCCCTTCAAAATCATGTGTAGCTAATTAAAGAGCTGGGCACTGTGTGTGTGTGTGTGTGTGTGTGTGTGTGTGTGTGTGTGTGTGTGTGTGTGTGTGTGTGTGTGTGTGTGTGTGTGTGTGTGTGTGTGTGTGTGTGTGTGTGTGTGTGTGTGTGTGTGTGTGTGTGTGTGTGTGTGTGTGTGTGTGTGTGTGTGTGTGTGTGTGTGTGTGTGTGTGTGTGTGTGTGTGTGTTACTGAACCCTTTGATCTTTAAAGGGATAATAAAATAGCTTATTGCATTAGTAGTGAATGGCTTCCATCCAATTAGCAGGCTTATTCAAGGGAGACAACATCAATACTGCAGCTTCATCAGCAACTTTGCACAGCTATACTATATTTCGGCATCAACGTAAACTGCTGAACTGGCTATAACCTAAAGTTAAGGTAGCAGAGAAATACTTTCAGCAATAATAAGTTATTAAAATACTGAGCTATATTGTATGCAAACATTTATTTTGTTCTATGCTAATACAATTACTCATAGAAGTAGATTTTGTTTAACAAGTAATACATTTTTTGTATATCCCCAAGCACACATCAAAATCCACAAATAATATTTTAATTGGCCACAAAATCAACATTTTGCATTGGCCATCTCAGTCTCCGAACTTGAAACCCAATGAAAGCTGGTGGTTTGAATTGTAGAGGGTGGTGCAAAAACACAGACGAAGGGTACCAAGGATCTAGAAGGAGTTTGTATGGAGGAATGGTCTAAGCTGTGTGTTCTCTAACTCATACAACAGCTCAGTGCCATCATCTTCGCAAGGTGAAGTATTGAAAACAGGGGGGTCAATAATTTTGACCTCTATGTTTTTGAATAAAAAAAAAGAAGATATTACTTGTTAAACAAAACATCTTTCTCTGAGCAATTGTATTGGTATAAAATAATATAATTTCCCACCATTTTTTGGAACATACAATGTAACTCAGTATTTCAATTATTTATTTTATACAGTCATTTTTGCACATCTTTTCAAGCGAGTCAATAATTTTAGAACCCCAATGTATTTGCAAAGCTTTAGTCTCGTCAGAGATGGTCACATTTTGTATTTTGCATTTTGTATTACACTGGGCTGAACTACACACCAATGTATTTTCTAACAAGATACTTTCGAAGTCTGTCATTTCTATTTTCAAAATACTTTTCCATAACATTTTTTATATAGCTGTTCACAATTTGTTGTCCCCTTTCACCCTACATTGGTATCAAACATCTGATGGCACTATGGTGTGATAAGAGGGTCTGCTAAATGTACAGTGCATTCAGAAAGTATTCATACCCCTTGTTACGTTTCAGCCTTATTCTGAAATGGATGAAATAACTTTTTTTTCTCATCAATCTACACTCAAAACCCCATAATGACAAAGTGTGTAAAGTGTGTAATGACATGTTTTTTAAATGTTTGCAAATGTAATACAACTTAAAAACAGAAATACCTTATTTACATGAGTATTCAGACCCTTTGCTATGAGACTCGAAATTGAGCTCAGGCGCATCCTGTTTCCTGTTTCTAACTTGATTGGAGTCCACCTGTGGTAAATTCAATTGATTGGACATTATTTGGAAAGGCACACATCTGTCTATATAAGGCAACACAGTTGACAGTGCATGTCAGAGCAAAAACCAAGCCATGAGGTCGAAGGAATTGTCCGTAGAGCTCCGAGACAGGATTGTGTCGAGGCAAAGATATGGGGAAGGGTACCAAAACATTTCTGCAGCATTGAAGCTCCACAAGAACACTGAGGCCTCAATCATTCTTAAATAAAATACATTTGGAACCACCAAAACTCTTCCTAGACTTGGCCCCCCGGCCAGACTAAGCATTAGGAGGAGAAGGGCTTTGGTCAGGGAGGTGATCAAGAACCCGATCAAGAACCCGAGCTCCAGATTCCTCTTTGGAGATGGGAGAACCTTCCAGAAGGACAACCATCTCTACAGGCCTTTATGGCAGAGTGTCCAGACAGAAGCCACATGACAGCCAGCTTGGAGTTTGCCAAAAGGCATTTAAAGGACTCTCTGACCATGAGAAACAAGATTCTCTGATGAAACCAAGATTGAACTCTATGGCCTGAATGCCAAGCATCACATTTGGAGGAAACCTGGCACCATCCCGACGGTGAGGCATGGTGGTGGTAGCATCACGCTGTGGGGATGTTTTTTGCGGCAGGGACTGGGAGACTAGTCAGGAACAACGGAAAGATGAACGGAGCAAAGTACAGAGAGATATTTCATGAAAACCTGCTCCAGAGAGCCCAGGACCTCAGACGAGAGCAAAGGTTCACCTTCCAACAGAACAACGACCCTAAGCACACAGCCAAGACAACGCAAGAGTGGCTTCAGGACAAGTCTCCGAATGTCCTTGAGTGGCCCAGCCAGAGCCCAGACTTTAACCCGATCGAACATCTCTAAAAATACCTTAAAATCGCTCTGCAGCGACGCTCCGACAGAGCTTCAGAGGGGGAAACTCCGCAAATACAGGTGTGCAAAGCTTGTAGCATCATACCCAAAAAGACTGGATGTTGTAATCACTGCCAAAGGTGCTTCAACAAAGGGTCTGAATACTTAAGTAAATTTGATATGCCCCCCCCAAAAAAAAATGTCTTTGTCATTATGAGGTACTGTGTGTAGATAGATTAGGATTTTATATCAATTTTTTTAATCGATTATAGAATAAGCCAGTAACGTAACAAAAATTTAAAAAGTCAAAGAGTCTGAATAGTTTCCGAATGCACTGTATATCTAGAACATTCGATTTGAAACTTGACCTATGACAATACCTAGTGTGCTTTTCAGTTGTTAATTTTCACATATACCTTTAGATTTTGGTCATTTAGCAGACACTCTTATCCAGAGTAACAGTGCATTCAACTAAGGTAGAGTAACACCAATAATATATAATATCACAGTCATAGCAAGTAAGACGTTTCTGTAACTGTTACTGAGAATGTTGTTGCTGTTTGGCTGGCTACTTGCAGATGTAATTTTGTAATTACAAATACAGAATACATGTATTTTAACTAAATACAATACTTTGCAAAAGTATAATATTTTATTTTAATACGTTGGTTTTTAGGGTATTTTGGAGTAGTATTTTGTCATTGTAATTTGTCATTCATGCCCATCCCTAAGATGTGTTTTCCCCTTTCATTTAGAAGTTGAAAAGACAAGGAAAAAACAACTCTGATGGCTGACAGAGGTGTTCCCATTCGTTGTGTGTCATCTCAGAACTTTTTCATTATTGATTTCCCAAGAGTTCTCTAGAAGAAGGTGGTGACGCCATGACATGAGAATGACAGTTGAAGAAAGAAAAGGTTACATTTCTTTATTTGTGAACTCTAAATCCAGCAATATTTCTGACCTTTTCCTCTGAAAAAGACACAAAATAACCTATAACCTATGTATGATGAAGTGTACAGTCGTAGCCAAAGGTTTTGAGAATGACACAAATATTCATTTTCAAAGACTCTGCTGCCTCAGTTTGTATGATGGAAATTTGCATATACTCCAGAATGTTATGAAGAGTGATCAGATGAATATCAATTAATTGCAAAGTCCCTTTTTGCCATGCAAATTAACTGAATCCTAAAAAAAAACATATCCACCGCATTTCAGCCTTGCTAGAAAAGGACGAGCTGACATCATGTCAGTGATTCTCTCGTAAACACAGGTGTGAGTGTTGACGAGGACAAGGCTGGAGATCACTCTGTCATACTGATTGATTGTTATTTTTGTGCATTGCACACAAATAACAGACTGGAAGCTTCAAACGGATGGTGGTGCTTGGAATCATTGTTCTTCCTCTGCAATCATGGTTACCTGCAATGAAACACATGCCGTCATAATATAATAATAATAATATATGCCATTTAGCAGACGCTTTTATCCAAAGCGACTTACAGTCATGTGTGCATACATTCATCATTGCATTGTACAAAAAGGAATTCACAGGCAAGGATATTGCTGCCAGTAAGATTGCACCTAAATCAACCATTTATCGGATCATCAAGAACTTCAAGGAGAGCGGTTCAATTGTTGTGAAGAAGGCTTCAGGGCGCCCAAGAAAGTCCAGCAAGCGCCAGGACCTTCTCCTTAAGTTGATTCAGCTGCAGGATCGGGGCACCACCAGTACAGAGCTCACTCAGGAATGGCAGCAGGCAGCTGTGAGTGTATCTCCATGAACAATGAGGCGAAGGAATATAGCCTGGTGTCAAGAAGGGCAGCAAAGAAGCCACTTCTCTCCAGGAAAAACATCAGGGACAGAATGATATTCTGCAAAAGGTACAGGGATTGGACTGCTGAGGACTGGGGAAAAGTAATTTTCTCTGATGAATCCCCTTTCCGATTGTTTAGGGCATCCGGAAAAAGCTTGTCTGGAGAAGACAAGGTGAGCGCTACCATCAGTCCTGTGTCATGCCAACAGTAAAGCATCCTGAGAACATTCATGTGTGGGGTAGCTTCTCACCTAAGGGAGTTTGCTCACTCACAATTTTGCCTAAGAACACAGCCATGAATAAAGAATGGTACCAACACATCCTCTGAGAGCAACTTCTATCAACCATCCAGGAACAGTCTGGTGACAAACAATGCATTTTCCAGCATAATTGTCACGCCCTGGTCAAAGTATTTTGTGTTTATCTTTATGTATTGGGTCAGGCCAGGGTGTGGCATGGGGTTTTTGTATTGTGGTGTGTTTTGTCTTGGGGTTTTGGTATGTATATATTGGGATTGTAGCTAGTGGGGTGATCTAGCAAAGTCTATGGCTGTCTGGAGTGGTTCTCAATCAGAGGCAGGTGTTTATCATTGTCTCTGATTGGGAACCATATTTAGGCAGCCATATTCTTTGAGTTTGTCGTGGGTGATTGTCCTTAGTGTCCTTGTTCCGGTTTGTGTTAGGTTTCACTAGTATAGGCTGTTCTGGTTTTCGTTAACGGTCTTTGTTTTGTAGGGTTTGTATTTTAGATTCGTGTGACGTTTTTTGTTCATTAAACATGGATCGCAATCTACACGCTGCGTTTTGGTCCGACTCTCCTTCACCACACCTAGAAAACCGTTACAATAATGGAGCCACTTGCCATAAGGCAAAAGTGATAACTAAGTGGCTCGGGGATCAAAACATCAATAGTTTGGGTCCATTGCCAGGAAACTCCCCAGACCTTAATCCCATTGAGAACTTGTGGTCAATCCTCAAGAGGCTGGTGGACAAACAAAAACCCACAAATTCTGACAAATTCTAAGCATTGATTATGCAAGAATGGGCTGCCATCAGTCAGAAGTTAATTAGTCAGACGAATTGACAGCATGCCAGGGCGGATTGCAGAGGTCTTGAAAAAGAAGGGTCAACACTGCAAATATTGACTATTTGCATCAACTTCATGTAATAGTCAATAAAAGCCTTGACACTTATAAAATGCTTGCAATTATACTTCAATATTCCATAGTAACATCTGACAAAAATATCTAAAGACACTGAAGCAGCAAACTTTGTGATCCTGTCATTCTCAAAAACTTTTGACCACGACTGTAGAGGAAATATATTTGGCATCCTTTCTCCTAACCATCTTTTAACAGACTGGGTAAAAAGGAATCAAAGAAGTGATAAAGATACATATTCACATTGAATCCCATTATAAACACTATCATGGTGAGTGAGAGATATGGATGATTTCATCCTTGATATGACTAGATAATGTGCTTGACATGATTTTCTCGATGCTTCCATGATTAAGCTCTTCACCTTTCATAGCCCTCTACAGCCAACTGTACACCTGTCTGAAGGTTTGTGCTACAGGTCAAACTGTTGTTTCATTACAGGTCAAATGAGTCTTGAATCTTGTCAGTCAAACCCTCATAGTGTTGGAAGCCATAAAGACGGGTGTACGATGTGTGCTCCATGACCTGACATCTCTTCCCCATGCAGTCTCTGATAACTTAGAGATAATCCATCATAGATCTTATCGGATCTGAGCTCCACCAATGTCCTCAAACACACTGCGTATACACATACAGCACAGAGCAATCGCTCCACATAATCTTTTTGATTGGCCTTTGAAGTGAAAGTGAGGGGTGAAGGGTGCGAGGGGTGGGAGGACTAATCCTTATGGAAAAGAATATGCAATCATCACAGACTACTCCTAGATTGATACGGAGGGTAACTGAGGTGCAACTCTAAGTCCCATCACCACCACAGACGATTAGACAGTCTTGATAAACTGATAAACATGCAAAAAGATCCCACAGCCTATGGAAATCTCCTGCCCACACTATTGTCATGTAGTCAAGTCAACTTCAGACAATGCCTACCCTATTCACTCTATAGTGCACTAATTTTGACCCTATTCCTTATATTTTAAAATATAACCTTTATTTAACTAAGCAAGTCAGTTAAGAATAAATTCTTATTTACAATGGCGGCCTAACCCGTACGATGCTGGGCCTATTGTGCGCCACCCTACGGGACTCCCAATCACGGCCAGATGTGGTACAGCCTGGATTCAAACCAGGTACTGTAGTGATGCCTCTGAGACGCAGTGCCTTAGACCGCTGCACCACTTGGGAACCCATATACTGTTATGCACTACTTTATCCAGAGCTCTATGGGCCCTAGTCAAAATTAGTGTACTTTAAAGCCAATAGGGTGCCATTGAAGACACATCCAATGTCTTTTTATAACTGAAGGGTGAACTGCGATTTGTGATGGGCCAATTGAACCATCTAGGAACAATAAGAATGGCACTACTGACAGAGGTAATAGCACATCTCACAGCAACCCCTTATATCTGAGTGCATGTCGGTACTTTCGTCTCATCACAATTTCATCTCGGAGTGTCTTCCTTTCACCTCAACACAATTTCATCTGAAATATCTCAAGTGCTCTCTGAACAAAGCTACTGTTCTGTATACTGTATAGCTCACTCTAGGAAAGTCTTAAAGAGCAACTAGACATAAAAAAATTAAATACATTTTTATTTTATTTCTCTGGTTGAGAATGGCCTATGTTGCATCAATAATAGTCAGAAACATTGATTATTGTTAAAAACATGTACTACAAAGTGTAAATAGCATAATTATGGTCATAATGTCAGTATCTTCCAAAACTAAGATTTGCGAGATTTATGGAAGCTGTTATGTTCCTAGATCTATTAGATATTTGAGGGTTGGGTTTTAATTTCAATCATGCCTACTTGCCCATTCACACGGATGGTAACGCCTACGGAGAATTGTCATGTACGGAGAAACAGCTATGCTGATTGCGCTCAATCTAATCATTTGATAAAACCCACAGACAGTGACAGACCTGCCCACATTACAGAGTGCCTGGGACTTGTTTACATAAGACAACACGTCACCAATGTTATGTTAAAGATAATTGTGTAGTCTAGAGCGATTTTCTAGGTTAGCTAGCCAGCTATTGTCGTTCTTTTAACGCAACGTAACGTAAACAACACTGCTAGCTAGCCAGCTAGCCCCCGAATAGCAGCACTGTCGAAACTATTACACTCAACGGAACAACTTGATTAGTGTAGTGTCAACAACGCACCCACTGCCAGCTAGCCTACTTCAGCAGTACTGTATCATTTTAATCATTTTAGTCAATAAGATTCTTGCTACGTAAGCTTAACTTTCTGAACATTCAAGACGTGTAGTCCACTTGTCATTCCAATCTCCTTTGCATTAGCGTAGCCTCTTCTGTAGCCTGTCAACTATGTGTCTGTCTATCCCTGTTCTCTCCTCTCTGCACAGACCATACAAACGCTCCACACCGGGTGGCCACCCTAATCTGGTGGTCCCAGAGCACACGACCCACGTGGAGTTCCAGGTCTCCGGTAGCCTCTGGAACTGCCGATCTGCGGCCAACAAGGCAGAGTTCATCTCAGCCTATGCCTCCCTCCAGTCCCTCGACTTCTTGGCACTGACGGAAACATGGATCACCATAGACAACACTGCTACTCCTACTGCTCTCTCTTCGTCCGCCCACGTGTTCTCGCACACCCCGAGAGCTTCTGGTCAGCGGGGTGGTGGCGCCGGGATCCTCATCTCTCCCAAGTGGTCATTCTCTCTTTCTCCCCTTACCCATCTGTCTATCGCCTCCTTTGAATTCCATGCTGTCACAGTTACCAGCCCTTTCAAGCTTAACATCCTTATCATTTATTGCCCTCCAGGTTCCCTCGGAGAGTTCATCAATGAGCTTGATGCCTTGATAAGCTCCTTTCCTGAGGACGGCTCACCTCTCACAGTTCTGGGTGACTTTAACCTCCGCACAAGTCTACCTTTGACTCATTCCTCTCTGCCTCCTTCTTTCCACCTCTCACAGTTCTGGGCGACTTTAACCTCCGCACGTCTACCTTTGACTCATTCCTCTCTGCCTCCTTCTTTCCACTCCTCTCCTCTTTTGACCTCACCCTCTCACCTTCCCCCTACTCACAAGGCAGGCAATACGCTCGACCTCATCTTTACTAGATGCTGTTCTTCCACTAACCTCATTGCAACTCCCTCCAAGTCTCCGACCACTACCTTGTATCCTTTTCCCTCTCGCTCTCATCCAACACCTCCCACACTGCCCCTACTCGGATGGTATCGCACCGTCCCAACCTTCGCTCTCTCTCCCCCGCTACTCTCTCCTCTTCCATCCTATCATCTCTTCACTCTGCTCAAACCTTCTCCAACCTATCTCCTGAATCTGCCTCCTCAACCCTCCTCTCCTCCCTCTCTGCATCCTTTGACTCTCTATGTCCCCTATCCTCCAGGCCGGCTCGGTCCTCCCCTCCCGCTCCGTGGCTCGATGACTCATTGCGAGCTCACAGATCAGGGCTCCGGGCAGCCGAGCGGAAATGGAGGAAAACTCGCCTCCCTGCGGACCTGGCATCCTTTCACTCCCTCCTCTCTACATTTTCCTCCTCTGTCTCTGCTGCTAAAGCCACTTTCTACCACTCTAAATTCCAAGCATCTGCCTCTAACCCTAGGAAGCTCTTTGCCACCTTCTCCTCCCTCCTGAATCCTCCTCCCACTCCCCCCCCTGCTCCCTCTCTGCAGATGACTTCGTCAACCATTTTGAAAAGAAGGTCGACGACATCCGATCCTTGTTTGCTAAGTCAAACGACACCGCTGGTTCTGCTCACACTGCCCTACCCTGTGCTCTGACCTCTTTCTCCCCTCTCTCTCCAGATGAAATCTCGCGTCTTGTGACGGCCGGCCGGCCAACAACCTGCCCGCTTGACCCTATCCCCTCCTCTCTTCTCCAGACCATTTCCGGAGACCTTCTCTACCTCACCTCGCTCATCAACTCATCCCTGACCGCTGGCTACGTGAAAGTTGTGTTTTTGATTGTATTTACAGAAGACTCTGAACCGACCTGCATGACAGAAGGAATGGACCCAGCGACTTCAGACGCTCGTTACACTGTCGAGATCCAAGGAGTCATGCTCGGCAACACGAGCAGGAATTCCTGCTCGCCATGCCGTGAGAACCTGGCTGGTTTCCGACCTCTGGACAGTTCAGAGTCTCGTCTCGTGCCACCTCTGGCCTGCCGAGCCTCAGAACCTAGGGGTTACCGCAGAGTACGACCCTGCCTCACACAGGAAGCGGCGCAGGTCCTCATCCAGGCACTTGTCATCTCCCGTCTGGATTACTGCAACTCGCTGTTGGCTGGGCTCCCTGCCTGTGTCATTAAACCCCTTCAACTCATCCAGAACGCCGCAGCCCGTCTGGTGTTCAACCTTCCCAAGTTCTCTCACGTCACCCCGCTCCTCCGTTCTCTCCACTGGCTTCCAGTTGAAGCTCGCATCCACAAGACCATGGTGCTTGCCTACGGAGCTGTGAGGGGAACGGCACCTCAGTACCTCCAGGCTCTGATCAGGCCCTACACCCAAACAAGGGCACTGCGTTCATCCACCTCTGGCCTGCTCGCCTCCCTACCACTGAGGAAGTACAGCTCCCGCTCAGCCCAGTCAAAACTGTTCGCTGCTCTGGCCCCCCAATGGTGGAACAAACTCCCTCACGACGCCAGGACAGCGGAGTCAATCACCACCTTCCGGAGACACCTGAAACCCCACCTCTTTAAGGAATACCTAGGATAGGATAAGTAATCCCTCTCACCCCCCCCTTTAAGATTTAGATGCACTATTGTAAAGTGACTGTTCCACTGGATGTCATAAGGTGAATGCACCAATTTGTAAGTCGCTCTGGATAAGAGCGACTGCTAAATGACTTAAATGTAAAATGTAAATGTAATGTTGAAAGACCATTTGGCCTCTAAACTTATTGTGTGGAAACTTGCTGATGTGTTTGTTAGTAATCACTCGAGTCTGCCACTGTTTTGGGCAAAATTACAAATGGAGACAATGCACACATACATCCCAACTGCCATGATTCAATATTCAAAAATTCAGAACCCATTAGCGAGCACCTTGTGTCCCACCGCAACATGTTTAGTAACATGATTCCCTATGAAACACTGCCAGAGAGACACACCCTCTGGTAATAGATAGTGAGAAAGTTGTAAAAACTAAAAGACACCAAAGCACTTTGCCACTCGCCAGTGACTTGATAAGCTTTTGCTTGATAAGCTGATTTTGCTAACTTGCCTGCCTGCTCAAAGTGCCTTCTAGCTACTAGCTAGCTTTATTGACAACCACAGAGACGGAATTAGCTAGTAATTTTATGCAACAGGTTAACAGTGTGTACTGTAGCTTGTGCTTTATTTCACGATAGTTCGACAGCTTCCTGAAGTTGTAGACATGTTCTCTCGAGCGTAGTAGCAGCTGACTCGATACTACAGTGCACTTCTAGTTTCCATGCAAAAAACAATACTTGAGAAATACTGCACCAGACACCTTAGCTAGATGTCAAATTGTGCGACTAAGACCTCTTCTGCAAAACTTTTAAGTTACTTATATATTTCTTGATTTATCTTAATTAATTCAGACTACACTGAGGGAATTGTTTTGCTACCGTGACTCAATAAGGACAAACAACAATAACTACCAAGGTATAATATAGTGAACATAACACATCCATCTCAAACCATACCTACAAGAACCAAATCTTATTTTTCTTAATGAGAAGCGGAAAAACACATGCAGAATCAGTGTGTTCAGCCGCCCCATTCCAAAAAGTCATCATAGGTGATTGGGACTATAGAGTGCACATGGACTTTGATTGGGAACACATTCTTGCCCAATTGCATTCTTGTTTCCCACTGATGCTGTGGACTGTTCCGTGATGGGAGGAACTCAGAATGATTAAACTCCCTATTTAACATGATAGACCATCAAAAATGTTCCTCCACCATATTTCCTGCCCACATAGAAAACTGTCCTTATACGATTGGAGGAGGGCCTCACCAGTGAGATTGGTGGACAGCAGTAGCAGTGTATCGCAGGTCAGGTCAGCCGTTGTCCCGGAAATCACCACAGCCCAGATGGTCAACACCTGAACAGGAAAAGAGAAATAAATAAAGAGAAAACAAGTCTAGTCAGTCTATTTCTGGAACTGGGGTAAAACCAATTGTTATGTGAAAGACAGATGACATAAGTTTAATACTGATGTGAATTTCACTGTCGACTTGAGACGAGGGAAACATAGGCAGACACTGTATCTAGTGTCTAGCATCAGTCAGCCTACCTCCCACACAAAAAGGCTGACAATATCCCCAAGTTCCCAATAGTGCCCTTCTATGCTGTTCACTGAATTAAACAATTATGTTAATTTATCAAATTAATTGACTAATCAGACATACTCCCAGTCTCAGCATCATAAAATACTGCATTCATTTTATATGTTGGTTTTATGCAAATAATTTACATGTTATTTATATACACTATTCCCTGATGTACAGTATAGTGAACAACCAACGTAGTTATAACTTTCAGGACTGGTTCCATTGAACCTGAAGTACAAACGTTAATGTACATTATGTCATGTAGGCTATAAAGAATATATTCCCATGTATTGCACACTTTCATAATGTGTGCAATACATTATGTGTGCACACTTACATAATGTTTCTGCCAACGTCTCTTATGACTGAAAAGAGCTTCTGGATATCAGGACAGCAATTACTCAACTCGTACTGGACAAAGATTATTTCTTAATGAGATGGACACGAAGGATTTACGACTACATAGATAACATACAGTTGGCTGGGTTTTCGGTGCATCCTCAAAATAGAACACCTGCTTCGGTGAGACTAGGGCTGGGGGTCTGTGTCTATTTGTAAATAAAAGCTGCCGCACAAAATCAAATGTTAAGGAAGTCTCAAGGTTTTGATCGCCTGAGATAGAGTATCTCATGATAAGGTGTAGACCAAACTATTTACCAAGAGACACAGGGACAGAAGAAAGTTCTCCCTCGCCCTCCATTTGGCAAATCTGACCATAACTCTATCCTCCTGATTCCTGCTTACAAGCAAAAACTAAAGCAGGTTATACCGGTGACGGATTACCAGGACATTTACATTGAGCATGTGCTGACCAACTGGCAAGTCACTTCACTGACATTTTCAACCTGTCCCTGATCGAGTCTGATATACCATGTTTCAAGCAGACCACCAGAGTCCTCCATCCTCAACACAGGGGCCCCTCAGTGGTGCGTGTTTAATCCCATTCTGTACTCCCTCTTCACCTCCTGTACTTCCTCTTCACCACTGATTGCATGGCCAAGCACGACTCCAACATCATCATTAAGTTTGCCGACGGTACAACAGTGGTGGGCCTGATCACCAACAATGATGAGACAGCCTATATGGAGGAGGTTAGAGAACTGGCAGTGTGTTGCCAAGATGTCAACATTTCCCTCAACGTGAACAAGACTAAGGAGGTGATTGTGGACTACAGGAAAAGGAGGACTGAGCACGCCCCCATTCTCAGCAATGGGGCTGTAGTGGAGCAGGTTGAAAGCTTCATGTTCCTTGGTGTCCACATCTCCAACGAACTATCATTGTCCAAACACACCAAGAGAGTCGTGAAGAGGTCATGACAAAACCTATTCCCCTTCGGGAGACTAAAAATATTTGGTATGGATTCTCAGATCCCCAAAAAGTTATACAACTGCACCATCAAGAGCAACCTGACTGGTTTCATCACCCCCTGGTATGGCAACTGCTCGGCCTCTGACCACAAGGCACTACAGAGGGTTGTGGGTACAGCTCAGTGCATCACTGGGGGCCAAGCTTCCTGCCATCCAGGACCTCTATACCAGGCGGTGTCAGAGAAGGCCCTAAATATTGCCAAAGTCTCCAGCCACCCTAGTCATAGACTGTTCTCTCTGCTGCCGCACGGCAAGCGGTACCAGAGTGCCAAGTCTAGGTCCAAAAGGCTTCAGCTTCTACCCCCAAGCCATATGACTCCTGAACAGGTAATCAAATGGCTACCTGGACTATTTGCACATTTTCTTTGTCTTGTGTTTATTTTAGTAAATACTTTCTTAAAACATATTTTTCTTAACTGCATTGTTGGTTAAGGGCTTGTAAGCACTTCACTGTAAGATCGACACCTGTTGTATTCGGCACGTGACAAATAACATTTATTTGATTTGATTGAAAGTAGGTTCTTCCACACAGGTGTGGTTCCTGAGTTAACTAAGCAATTAACATGCCATTATGTATTAACATGCTGGGCAGAACATTATTTTGGCTACCATGGCTATGGGAACACAATAGGAAGTCAATGGTTTGAATGAATGGCATTGATGACCATGAAAATGAAAATGATGTAAACCATATGCCATGGTCTTCTCTGTCACCAGATCTCAACCCAATTGAACACTTGAGTTTGTGGAGCAGCGCCTGAGACAGCATTTTACACCACCGTCAACAAAACACCAAATGATGGGAATTTCCCATGGAAGAATGGTGACGCATCCCTTCAGTAGAGTTCCTGACACTTGTCAAGGTGCAGTGAAGCTGTTATGGCTTGTGGTGGCCCACCATTCCATTAAGACACTTTATGATTCCTTTATTTTGGAAGTTTTGGAAGCAGACGACACAGTTCTGTATATACATCTGACCCTTCTTTGGACACAGCGTTAGCAAACCTCCAAACGAGCTGCAATGCCATACAACACTCCTTCCTGGCCTCCAACTGCTTTTAAATACCAGTAAAACTAAATGCATGCTCTTCAACCAATTGCTGCCCGCACCTACCCGCCAGACTAGCATCAGTGCTCTGGACGTTCTGAATTAGAATATGTGGACAACTACAAATACCTAGGTGTCTGGTTAGACTGTGAACTCTCCTTGCAGACTCACATTAAGCATCTCCAATCCAAAATTAAATCTAGAATCGGATTCCTATTTTGCAACAAAGCCTCCTTCACTCATGTTGCCAAACATACCCTCATAAAACTGACTATCCTACCGATCCTAGCCTCCAACAGTCTACTCAGCAAATTAGATGTAGTCTATCACAGTGCCATCTGTTTTGTCACCAAAGCCCCATATACTACCCACCACTGCGACTTGTATGCTCTCGTTGGCTGGCCCTCGCTACATATTTGTTGCCAAACCCACTGGCTCCAGGTCATCTATAAGTCTTGGCTAGGTAAAGCACCGTCTTATCACATCTCACTGGTCACCATAGCAACACCCACCCGTAGGACGCGCTCCAGCAGGTATATTTCACTGGTCATCCCCAAAGCCAACACCACCTTTGGCCAACTTTCCTTCTGTTCCAGTCATTGGCAGCAGAGAACTAATCACTGAAGCTGGAGTCTTGTATCTCCCTCTCTAACTTTAAGCATCAGCTGTCAGAGCAGCTTACCGATCACTGTACCTGTACAGTCGTGGACAAAAGTTTGAGAATGACACAAATATTACTTTTCACAAAGTTTGCTGCTTCAGTGTCTTTAGATATTTTTGTCAGATGTTACTATGGAATACTGAAGCATTTCACAAGTGTCAAAAGCTTTTATTGACAATTACATGAAGTTGATGCAATGAGTCAATATTTGCAGTGTTGACCTTTCTTTTTTCAAGACCTCTGCAATCCGCCCTGGCATGCTGTCAATTAAATTCTGGGCCACTGATGGCAGCCCATTCTTGCATAATCAATACTTGGAGTATGTCAGAATTTGTGGATTTTTGTTTGTCCACCCGCCTCTTGAGGATTGACCACAAGTTCTCCATTTGATTAAGGTCTGGGGAGTTTCCTGGCCATGGACCCAAAATATCGATGTTTTGTTTCCCGAGCCAACTAGTTATCACTTTTGCCTTATGGCAAGGTGCTCCATCATGCTGGAAAAGGCATTGTTTGTCACCAAACTATTCCTGGATGGTTGGAAGAAGTTGCTCTCAGAGGATGTTTTGGTACCATTCTTTATTCGTGTCTGTGTTGTTAAGCAAAATTGTGAGTGAGCCCCTTCCCTTGGCTGAGAAGCAACCCTACGATGAATGGTCTCAGGATGCTTTACTGTTGGCATGACACAGGACTGATTGTAGAGCTCGTAAGTCGCTCTGGACTTCTCCAGACAAATTTTTCCGGATACTCCAAACAATCGGAAAGGGGATTCATCAGAGAAAATGACTTTTCCCCAGTCCTCAGCAGTCCAATCCCTGTACGTTTTGCAGAATATCAGTCTGTCCCTGATGTTTTTCCTGGAGAGAAATGGCTTCTTTGCTGCCCTTCTTGACACCAGGCCATCCTCCAAAAGTCTTTGCCTCACTCTGTGTGCAGATGCACTCACAGCTGCCTGCTGTCATTCCTGAGCAAGCTCTGTACTGGTGGTACCTCAGCTGAATCAACTTTAGGAGACGGTCCTGGCACTTGCTGGACTTTCTTGGGCACCCTGAAGCATTCTTCACAAAAATTGAACCGCTCTTGAAGTTCTTGATGATCCGGTAAATGGTTGATTTAGGTGCAATCTTACTGGCAGCAATATCCTTGCCTGTGAAGCCCTTTTTGTGCAAAGCAATGATGACGGCCCATGATTGACAGAGGAAGAACAATGATTCCAAGCACCACCCTCCTTTTGAAGCTTCAAGTCTGTTATTCAAACTCAATCAGCATGACAGAGTGATCTCCAGCCTTGTCCTCGTCAACACTCACATATGTGTTAACGTGAGAATCACTGACATGATGTCAGCTGGTCCTTTTCTGGCAGGGCTGAAATGCAGTGTAAATGTTTTTGGGGGATTCAGGTAATTTGCATGGCAAAGAGGGACTTTGCAATTCATTTCAATTCATCTGATCACTCTTCATAACATTCTGGAGTATATGCAAATTGCCATCATACAAACTGAGGCAGCATACTTTGTGAAAATTCATATTTGTGTCATTCTCAAAACTTTTGGCCACGACTGTACACAGCCCATCTGTAAATAGCATACCCAACTACCTCATCCCCATATTGTAATTTATTGTTGGCTATTTTGCACCCCAGTATCTCTACTTGCCCATCATCATCTGCACATCTATCACTCCAGTGTTAATCCTAAATTGTAATTATTTCACCACTATGGCCTATTTATTGCCTTTACCTACCTCCCTAATCTTACTACATTTGCACACACTGTACATAGACTTTTCTATTGTGTTATTGACTGTACGTTTGTTTATCCCATGTCGCACTGCTTTGCTTTATCTTGACCAGGTCGCATTTGTAAATGAGAACTTGTTCTCAACTGGCCTACCTGGTTAAATAAATGTGAAATAATTCAATTTAAAAAAGTTACCTGTATCTCTGTTATGAGTAGGAATACTTTGGAACAGATTTCCAAAATTAAAATCCCTTGGAGCTGATTTACTGTCCAAAATTGCAATTGTATTTATTTATTTTTAACTTTGGGGTAGAGGTCGACCGATTTATCGTAATGGCTGATTAATTAGGGCCGATTTCAAGTTTTCAGAACAATCGGAAATCGGTATTTTTGGGTGCAGATTTGCCGATTTAAATGTAAAAAAAATGTGATACCTTTATTTAACCAGGCAAGTCAGTTAAGAACACTTTCTTATTTTCAATGACGGCCTAGGAATGGTGGGTTAACTGCCTTGTTCACCTTGTCAGCTTGGGGGATCCAATCTTGCATTTAACTAGTCCAATGCAATAACAACCTGCCTCTCTCTCGTTGCACTCCACAAGGAGACTGCATGTTATGCGAATGTAGTAAGCCAAGGTAAGTTGCGAGCTAGCATGAAACTTATCTTATAAAAACAATAAATCATAATCACTAGTTAACTACACATGGTTGATGACATTACTAGATATTATCTAGCGTGTCCTGCGTTGCATATAATCTGACTGAGCATACAAGTATCTAAGTATCTGACTGAGCGGAGGTAGGCAGAAGCAGGCGCGTAAACACTCATTTAAACAGCACGTTTGTGTGTTTTTCCAGCAGCTCTTCGTAGTGCGTCAAGCATTGCGCTGTTTATGACTTCAAGCCTATCAACTCCGGAGATGCTTGGGCTGGTGTAACCCAAGTGAAATGGCTTGCTAGTTAGCACGCGCTAACTAGAGGGACGGAAGCTATACTGTTACACTGGCAATACTAAAGTCCCTATAAGAACATCCAATAGTCAAATGGTATAGAGGGAAATAGTCCTATAATTCCTATAATAACTACAACCTAAAACTTCTTACCTGGGAATATTGAAGACTCATGTTAAAAGGAACCACCAGCTTTCATATGTTCTCATGTTCTGAGCAAGGAACTGAAACGTTAGCTTTCTTTCATAGCACATATTGCACTTTTACATTCAACTCCAACACTTTGTTTTTGCATTATTTAAACCAAATTGAACATGTTTCATTATTTACTTAAGGCTAAATTGATTTTATTATGTATTATATTAAGTTAAAATAAGTGTTTCATTCAGTATTGTTGTTACAAATAAAATAAAACATTGGGCGATTAATCGGTATCGGCTTTTTTTGGTCCTCCAATAATCAGTATCGGCGTTGAAAAATCATAATCGGTCGACCTCTAGTGGGCGGGGGCACATAAAATCACCCGTGAGCCAAATTGTTGGCGGTAAAAAATGTTGCAAGTATAGCTAAATGAAACTCATGCAGGCCGTATTTCAAAAAGCCAAACCGCCCATTCTTTCTGTGGTCGTTTGTGTGTGAAGAGCCTGCAGGCTACTAGAAAAGCACAGCAGGTCCTGCCTGAGGCCTTACACACAGGAAAAAAAGGTATTTCAGGGTCCACACACCCACACAGAGAAGAGGAGAAGAGGGGGAGACTAATCTAAGACCCCGCTCCCCCCATCCCTCCTCTGAGGTTTCCGACACGAGACACTCTAAATTTGTGACCTGCATTTCGTAATGTGTTGAAATTGGAAAGCAATAATCTGTGAAGAGAGGAAGAAGCAAGAATTTAAAAGAAAAAACACACACAGGAGCCTGATCTTGCGTAGAGCCAGTACACTCAAAATAGCCTCATCTGCTTAAGAACATTAATGGGGTTTTATGTAACCTCATCTGCTTGCTTGTTTGCTTTGCTGGTGTCCTTGTTGATGGAAGGAGAATTCAGAGTGTGTCACAAGGAGCTGCACTTGAAACATTCTTTATCCTCTCTGTCTCTTAACTGTTATTCATTATCACAACAAAATGATACTCTGTGTCAGAAGCATGTTCTGGCATAACCTTCAGCTTAAACACAAGATGAGCTAAATGTGGAATCTTTCTCAAGTGTTAAATTACTATTCTGCGGTAGATAGTAATGGAACTGTCTGACAAAACCGGTTGCTTTTTCATGGTAATTTTCTAAGAATGCATGCAGTCTTCCATAGTAATAAGCTGGCAGAATATTTGACCAATCTATCTTCACTAAAATTGTGTCAGCCTTGATAGTGCAACACAAGCGTACATTCATGAAAAGTTATTCTTATGACTGACATTCACATAATTGGCATGTTTGGCAACATCTTAGTCGTGGTTGTATAGTAATGCACTCTAATGCCGTATAATCACCACACATCATCACTGCAGCTGGCCAATACAGTACAACATCAATTAATTTAATTCACTCAACCAATTCAGACACAGCCGTGGGGTGTGAAGATGACGCACAGCAGGTATCTTTCACACATGAGGAATATTTTCCCAAGCATAACACTTCTGTGTTAAGCAATGCCCACTACATAAACAATTTGAATAAGTGCATGGTTGGTAAAAAGAAAAAAGAAAAGTAAGGGTGACAAAATGGAGAATTTGTGGTCTTTGTTATCCCTATGTCCCAAGTTGTTGTAGTACCTATATATTCATTGTCTTTCCTTATCCCCTGATTGGAAAAAGATCCAGAAGCATGATTAAGTCTCTGCCCAAAGCCCCAACACATTGCAGTTTGGGGTGGTAAGAAAGAGAGAGATATTTGGTATTTTTTCCATTTTTACAACAGGCCTCACTGTGGCACAGTGTAAAGTAAATCTCCCCAAAGCCGCCTTGGGTTGGCACGGATATACTGTATACATAGGGGTCATGGGCAGGTTGGCAAGGAGATGTATCCAGGGGTCATGGGCAGGTTGGCATGGAGATGTATCCAGGGGTCATGGGCAGGTTGGCATGCACATATATCCAGGGGTCATTGACTCATTATTCCCATATATCACTCTCTTCCTCTCCAAAGCAAAGTGGGCAGGAGTGAGTGTGCATGTGTTTAAAAATGTATACTTTTAAAAGTGCAGTTGGCAGTTTAAAGGTTCAATACTGCGATTTTTTAATTTCCCTCATATTTCAACAGTATCTCCTGCCAACTCTGAATGAGACACTTATCTGCTGGCTTTGAAAAAAATAACTTCTGCTCATCTCAATTTGGGTGGAGTAGAATGGAAATCTCCACTCGTGATGTCAAAAGCCTGAGAAGAACCCATCCCAGAGGGGATTTTTGCTGAATCAGAAAATGATGATCTGTCAATCACGCTCAAACCATAATTAGAAAGAATGTCTGAGCTGCAGCAAGTAAAGGGTAAAGAATCTTCTGTCACTCACAAGCTGCACCTCTAGCAAATAGATCTCAAGGTACATATCACTCATGAATTTGAGTACAAACCAGGGGTTAGAATCGGTTCAGGGAACAGAACCAAGAACCGGAACAGAAAGTGATCCAAAGAACAGAAATGGAACTGGGAACGAAAGTGATCCATACAAAAAAACACAACAAAGCGCCTTTGCAAAGCCTTCACTCTGTCACTCAGAAACATATTCCGGTGTCTGCCTGCAAGCTGAAAATCTTTGCCAATGTTTGTGCATGTTTAGGCTACTTGCCCCTCCCCCCTCCAATGCACAGGCTACTGTACTAACATTACAAGCTTTATTCAGAAAATAGAGAAAGAGATTTTAAATTAGCTAGAAAAGAATGGATTACCTTTTTCAAAGCTAGTTAAGGATACTATACTACTATAGGTCAAGTTATAACGTTTCACGTTGGATTTATTAACTACAAATAGGTAAGAATTTTCATACACACACAAGCGTGTTAGCTAGCTAGCTCAAGCTTGTTAGCTAACTAGCTCAAATGATTTAAAATTCCTCTATAGAAGCCACTCCTCCTAGGTACAATTCTGTGGTTCTAATTCAGAGAATGCATGTCATAACAAGATGCACAGTGCATCAAGCCTCCTCCTCCTCTCTCTCTCTCTCGAGTTCTTCCCATCCACTACATTTCGGTCACATCTTGCGCCATAGGCTACACTTATCTGTCCATCACGCATGTAAACAACTAGCTTGCCTGCTCTATCCGTACTGATTGGTGAAGTAATTTAATGAGCTAAATGTAAAAAACTGTCAATTTCATAGGTTAAAAAAGAAACAGAAATGATCAATATAAACCTGTACTTTTTAAAAATTAGAACCGATTCAGAACTTTATTTTCCTAGTCAGAACAGTGGAACAAAAATCATTTTTGGATCCACCCTGGCACGAACGAACGCACTCACGCACACACACACTCCCCCAACAAACATCTGAGTTACACATAGCCCAGAGTGAGTACTACAGTGCAGAGTGGAGAGGAGAGGAGAGGAAGGAAAACACAGGAAGCCAGCCTTCTGCCCTCAGTCAGTTATTCAACAGAGCAGAACAGAGGAGTAGGCATGGGGGAGTCCAACTCATGACCTAAAAGTGCTGTGTCCAGCAGAGGCTGTTGTCACCTCTGACTTCATGTGATTCGCTCTGGTTCACTTCAGTGAAACTGACTGCAGTTTTCTATGGGAAAATGGAACATATATGCCAAGCATGAGTAAAGCTATCACCAAAATAACTGTCACACTCTACGGGCTGAGAAGTTTTTTTTAAAGGTAGCTACTGAGTTAGCACATAACATTCTGAGAACCATGTTTCATAACGTATGGTGAGAGTGTGGTTGTCCTATGGTTATTTTGCTACAACCTTTCCACAACTTTCTGGGAATGGTGCAGGATAGTTGCTTGGCTTTGGAACATTCTCTGCACATTTAAGTAACTTGATAAAAAATATATTTTTTCTTTGTATTTCATTACTTTAACAGAACTTTTCCTAAAAGTTCAGACATGGTTACGTTATATTTCAATTTGGTAACGTTTAAGGAATGTAAAATCGTGAATGTACTCAAATAGTTCAGAGAATGTTAAAAATCAATGTCCTACTGTAGGAATTTCAGTACTTAGGAAATCATGTTCCTTCAGGTTTCCTCAAGGTTCTATTTAAAGTAATGTTTTCAAATTGTTTCTGAGAACGTTAAGAAAACCTTCCATAAAAACCACAAGAGAACATTCGAAGAATGTTACTTTAAAAAATATGCATTACGTTTTCAGCATCAACAAAACTCTCTCTATCCTGTTCAGGTTGCATCCTATGAAATTGGGTCTGTTTGAATAGACTAAACTGAAAAGTTTTGAATACGTAAAAACATGGCGTGCAAGCTCCATCCTGGTGGCGCAGTGGACTAATTCCATGTATAGAGAACAGAAGATTATAGGTTTGAATCTCACTGATGCCGAGTCACAATAAAAAAATGTTAATAACCTATCATTTCCATTCTAAGACTGTTTTTTAATAAAACATCCCATAAAAACTTTCAAGGAACCAAAGTAAAATGTTCTTCAAACCTGCCTTCAACCTAAAAACCAGAACAGGCTAAATGTTCACTTCTGTTCTCATAATTAAAAAAAAAAATTTACCCGTCAGGAAACCTACTCTATGGCTTCGTTCCCACAATTTCCAACGAACCAAATGTGGTAGCAGGGAGAGCTTTCTCGCAGGCTTTGGAAAGACTGTGTGAGATACCATTGCTAATATTTGTCTCCCTCGTGATGGACTGAGTGTACCAATTCTGCTCCTTGAAAACTTGTAATAATAGACAAGATCCTGCAACCATGGAGAGGTAAATACCTGTCTATTTATGGAAAAAATTGCCCTGATTAACTCCTTAGTCATATCTCAGTTTACTCACTTACTTATGGAGCTGCCTACTCCTGATGATTCGTTTTTCAAATCTTTTAAGCAAAAAATATCTTGCTTTATCTGGGACGCTAAACCAGACAAAATAAAGTGTGCCTATCTATACAATGAATATGAATTGGTGGGTTGAGATTATTAAATATAAAAGCACTAAACCTCTCTCTAAAAGCTTCACTTTCTCAAAAGTTTTATTTGAACTCTAAATGGTTCTCATGTAGATTACTAAGAAAAGCTCATCCATTGTTTAAAAATGGCCTTTTTGCTTTTTTTGACGTTTAATTGAAAATGATACTTTTTTCAAAGTATCTCTCTTTTTCAAATAATCATTGCAGAGCTGGCTACAATTTTCGATGTACCGATTCCATGGTACAGGGTGTATGAGTTGATGTATAAAATGACGCAAGATTCAAGACTTTGTGCTTTTCAGCTAAAATTATTATGTAGAATTCTTGCCACCAAAAAAAGTTTTAATACTTGGGGCATAAACTCATCGAATCTCTGCAGATTTTGTTGTGAGGATACCGAATCAATAGACCATTTATTTTGGTATTGCCCTCAGGTAGCCTGTTTCTGGTCTCAGGTTCAGGAATGGCTGAAAATGCATAGCATTGATCTAAAATTGATCCTAGAAATAGTACTGTTAGGAGATCTGGAGAGACCAGGTCAGTCAATTACTAATACACTAATATTTTTAGTAAAAGTATTTATCTTCAACTTGCAATCTGTGGATTCTATTCGATAAGATAGTAGATTGAAATTATACGTTGAACATCACAACATAGTTGAATGATATATGTTGCATAGAATTCCGAAGAGGGTGGCCAGAAGAGATAGATGGGATGGGCTGAGGGAAGCTGAGGGTTGGGATGTGGAATCAGAGACAAATGGGAGTGGAGTTGCTGTGCAGGAGATAGAATGATGGGCAAAGATAAAAGTCCAAAATAAAGTCAAAATAAAACAAAAAGTAAGTTTGAATGACACCGAGGGGCAGTGTTTTTACAGCTAATGCTGTACACATACATGGACACACGCACATGTAATAGTGCCAGACATGCACACAAACATATACATTTGGCATTGCTGTTAGTTGTCCTTAGTTTTGTTTTTTCTTGCATTGTTGTTTGCTGTTTTCTTTTGTCTTTTTCTTTTTTCTCATTAATTCATTTTCTTGGTTGTTGGTGTATTGGGGGGGGGGGTTCTTGGGGGTGGGGAATGGAATTAATTGTATTTTTTCTTTTTTTCTTGGGGGGGACTGTGGCAGGGGTATCGGATGTTTGAGGTACATATATTGGGGAACTGTGTGTGTGGGGGGGGGGGTGTTTTGGAGGGTTCGGGTCCCTGCATTTTTGGCCTGGTGGGAGATCTGTCGACGTGCCCTTGAGCAGGGCGTTGACCCTGGATGATTCTGTGTGTCGCTCAGAATAGGAGTCTGTGGGATGACTTGCGGCTTCACTGCAAGTATATTGTCTGTTTTGGATATTCAATAAAAATAATAAAAAATTCTGCTCCTTGATTCATCATCAGGCAAACTTGGGTTTCAACTGACCCGGACTAAGTTAGGTCCTGTTGCACATCCTCATTTAGGGGAGTTTTATTTGGCTGTTCTATTATCCACAATCACAGGGTGTGCCCTGTCCTGTCCTGATCACTTTGACTTTTCTGCAGTTTTCTTATTGCAGACGAGGTGAAACGAGTGAGGGTCTGTTTTAAGTGTGAAAATGGTTAAGTCGACAGAATATCGAACAGAGAAGGGTAAAATCAACTTACACAAAGCAATGAAAATAGAACTAGAACAATAGAACACATTTTGTAGGCACGATTATGTTGGCAGCAGAGCAGTGTTCATTTAATGAGCAAATCCCCTGACAGCTTAGCCTAAAATGGTAAACAATGAACAATACATGGTATTACAACATGCCACCATAGCCCTGCTCCCATTCTGCAGTTGCCAGAAGGGTTGAAACATAATCTAATTCTGACTGTGTCACGCCCTGACCATAAAGAGCCCTTGTTTCTCTATGGTGTAGTAGGTCAGGGCGTGACTAGGGGGAATTCTAGTTTATAATTTCTATGATTCCCAATTAGAGGCAGCTGGTAATCGTTTTCTCTAATTGGGGATCATATTTAAGTAGCTATTTTTACCGCCTGTGTTTGTGGGATATTATTTTGTATTTGTGCATGTGCACCACGTAGTCACGTTCCGTTCATTTATTTGATTTGTTGTTTTGGCTTAAGTTTCACTTTGGAATAAATATGTGGAACTCAATATCCGCTGCGCCTTGGTCCCGCTCTTACGACAACCATGACAGACTGTCCATAGTTAGTACGTGTGATTAACTATTCCTATTGGTTTCCCTTTAAACAAACTATAACTTTGGTATTAATGAAGCTTTTATAAACCATGTACAGTATACAACATGCATTGATGCTTCAGAAACCATTAACAATAATCTTCAATAATGGAAATGTACACTACCATTGAAAAGTTAGGGGTCACTTAGAAATGTCCTTGTTTTGGAAAGAAAATAAAAAAAATTGTCCATTAAAATAACATCAATTGATGTTACAATGTAGACATTGTTAATGTTGTAAATGACTATTGTAGCGGGTGTTAGGTATGCTTAACTGGCAGAAAGGGAGTCAGATTGGGTAGCCAAAGGAGCCTTTTATTTAGACAAACAAAACACACGGTACTAAGAGCACTAAACACAATATGGGTTGACATAACACAGCGCAAACCAGTCTAGCGTGCACATGCACAAAACAACAAACAATTCCACACACAGACATAACAGAGGGTATAAATAAACAGAGGGTTATATACACGTCTAATACTGAGGGAATGGAAGCCAGGTGTGTAGGAAAACAAGACAAATGGAAAAATAAAAGGTGGATCGGCAATGGCTAGAAAACCGGTAACGTCAACCGCCGAACATCGCCCGAACAAGGACAGGAACCGACTTCGGTGGAAGTCGTGACAGCAGGAAATATCTGCTGGCCTTCTAGGCAGAGTTCCTCTGCCCAGTGTCTGTGTTCTTTTGCCCATCTTAATCTTTTATTTTTATTGGCCAGTCTGAGATATGGCTTTGTCTTTGCAACTCTGCCTCTTCACTGTTGACGTTGAGCCTGGTGTTTTGCGGGTACTATTTAATGAAGCTGCCAGTTGGGGACTTGTGAGGCATCTGTTTCTCAAACTAGACACTCTAATGTACTTATCCTCTCAGTTGCGCACTGGGGCCTCCCACTTCTCTTTCTATTCTGGTTAGAGCCAGTTTGCGCCATTCTGTGAAGGGAGTAGTACACAGCATTGTATGAGATCTTCAGTTTCTTGGCAATTTCTCGCTTGGAATAGCCTTCATTTCTCAGAACAAGAATAGACTGATGAGTTTCAGAAGAAAGTCCTTTGTTTCTGGCCATTTTGAGCCTGTAATCGAACCTACAAATGCTGATGCTCCAGATACTCAACTAGTCTAAAGAAGGCCAGTTTTATTGCTTCTTTAATCAGAACAACAGTTTTCAGCTGTGCAAACATAATTGCAAAACGGTTTTCTAATGATCAATTAGCCTTTCAAAATGATAAACTTGGAGTAGCTAACACAATGTGCCATTGGAACACAGGAGTGATGGTTGCTGATAATGGGCCTCTGTACGCCTATGTAGATATTCCATTCACAATCAGCCGTTTCCAGCTATAAAGTAATTTACAACATTAACCATGTCTACACTGTATTTCTGATCAATTTGTTGTTATTTTAATCAACAAAAAACGTGCTTTTCTTTCAAAAACAATGACATTTCTAAGTGACCCCAAACTTTTGAACGGTAGTGTACGTGTCAAAATGCAATTGCTAAGATGAAAGAGGTCAACAGGGAAATGGCTCTTGATCTTCTATTGAGTTCCTTTTGACTGTGAATGAAAGTGGATTGTATTGGTGCGGGGATGGCTACCTGACTATCTGTCTAATGGAGTTCACCAGATAATACTGGCCCAACTGGTTTTACATCTGATACACTGGCTGGCAGCAGGCCTGCAATCAAGGCAGAGTGACTGACACAATGTTGTTTTCCATTCTTTCCATTCTTGTTTTCCATGAGTGGGATGAGTGTACAAGTGTACACTTTGGACAGAAAGGGTTAGAATCACACCAAAACCAGCATTGTATCTTAATTTGAATATAAAGTAGGATTTCAGCTCTGGCATCCTTCACAGCTCAGGGCATGGCACTCGTAACCAATCAGCAATGCACCTGTGTGGTGACTGAAGCCAGGTTCATGCCCAGGTCACAGCCTTTTAATCAGCCTATCAGGACATGAAAGAACACCCGGAGAGGCAATCTTCACTCCTGTATCCACCACTGATCACCTTACAGTGTCTGACTGTCTGTGCAAACATGATATCACTCTGTGGCTGTATCAAAACCTCCCAAAATATTAAAGGTCTCACACAAAACAGGATTCTACAAATGTATTACCTGACCACACACTCTAGTGAGTGAATACAGATACAGGTTTTTGAAAAAAAGAAAGTGATTTGGTCTTGGCAGAGTATCACAGCTCTAAGCTGCCTGAACAACTGCTGGGGTAGAGAAGTCAAGTGCCTGAAATCCCTCCTTCTCCGCTGCACCATGGAATCCCATGACTCTCTCCCAGGCTTCTCAGCATAATTCGAGGTTCTCTGACTTCCCGGAAACTTTTGATAGTAAATCCGGAAAACAATGGGACAAAGCTGGAAGGCAAGTGCATTTTGTCTCGAATTAAACCGAGAGTCCAAGAATGTCTCCACTGATTTCAGGGGAGACTTTCTTGGACTTTTGGTTTAATTCGAGACAAATAATGAATTTATCCCAACTACCTTGTTGTGCGATTCACATTGGTCTTCCTTATATACCAGAAAGGCATTAGCACATGGTATTGACATTGCCCTACATAAAATGGCATTGACATTGCACAACCCTGACTATTATTATCCTATCCAAAGTTTCAGACAGGGTTCTACATGCCTTGCCAAGAGCCTTTCCATGCAAGTTGAATGGCACCTCATAAAATCCTCTTCAATTAGATATAGCATGCATGTGTGTGTGTGTGTGTGTGTGTGTGTGTGTGTGTGTGTGTGTGTGTGTGTGTGTGTGTGTGTGTGTGTGTGTGTGTGTGTGTGTGTGTGTGTGTGTGTGTGTGTGTGTGTGTGTGTGTGTGTGTGTGTGTGTGTGTGTGTGTGTGTGTGTGTGTGTGTGTGTGTGTGTGTGTTTATTGGAGAGAGTTACTGTGTGTGTGCATGTCTGTGTGCGTGCGTGCCTACGTATGTGTGTGTCTGTTTCCGTCGTGTGTCTGTGGTCACTGACTGAGCCACACACAGGGGGTTCTCTGAGTACACCAGCGGGAGAAGCAACTGCAGCCAGCTGTACAATTGATCCAGGTCTAACAATTATGTACCAGGCACCAACAACATGCAATATTTACCCTGGGCCCTTACAAATGGCAATGCTGTCCTCACGCTCTCAATTCTCATCCCCATCCACCACCATTGGCCGAACTCCATCTTGGAGAGGCTGCGTAACAAGAGGCTTGACTGGCACACAGAGACAGAGAAGTTAACTTGGCTTTCAAAGACCTTCGTAAGGCAGGGTAGGATAGATTTCGGTCTGTAACAGTTTGGGTCTAGGGTGTCTCCCCCTTTGATGAGTGAAATCTATGATCTCTTATCCTCTCTGGGATGGGACGGTAGCTTCCCACCTCGCCAACAGCCAGTGAAAGTGCAGGGCTCCAAATTCGAAACAAAAATCTCATAATTAAAATTCCTCAAGCATACAAGTATTTTACACAATTTTAAAGATAAAATCCTCGTTAATCCAGCCACAGTGTCTAATTTCAAAAATGCTTTACAGCGAAAGAACCACAAACGATTATGTTAGGTCACCACCAACTCACAGAAAAACCCAGCCATTTTTCCAGTCAAAGAGATGAGTCACAAAAAGCACAAATAGAGGTCAAATGAATCACTAACCTTTGATGATCTTCATCAGATGACACTCATAGGACTTCATGTTACACAATACATGTATGTTTTGTTCGATAAAGTGCATATTTATATTAACAAATCTCATTTTACATTGGTGCGTTACGTTCAGTAGTTCTAAAACATGCAGTGATTGTGTAGAGAGCCACATCTATTTACAGAAATACTCATTATAAATGTTGATGAAAATACAACTGCTATACATGGAATTAGAGATATACTTCTCCTTATTAATGCAACCGCTGTGTCAGATTTAAAAAAAAACTTTACGGAAAAAGCTAACCGTGCAATAATCTGAGTACAGCTTTCAGACAACAAAGCAGCCAAAAAGTTATCCGCCATATTGGGTAGTCAACATTAGTCATTAATAGCATTATAAATATTCACTTACCTTTGATGGTCTTCATCAGAATGCACTCCCAGGAATCGCAGTTCCACAATAAATGTTTGTTTTGTTCTATAATGTCCATCATTTATGTCCAAATAGCTTCTTTTGTTAGGGCGTTTGGTAAACAAATCCAAAAGCGAGTTCAGGTCCCGCCAAACGTTGGACCAAAAGTTCAAAAAGTTTGTTTACAGCCCATAGAAACTTGTCAAACTAAGTATAGCATCAATCTTCAATAATGTTCCAACCGGAGAATGCCTATGTCCGTAGAAAAGCAATGGAACGAGAGCTAACTCTCTCGTGACCGCGCCTCAGAACCTGTGGCAATCTGCCAGACACCTGACTCATTCCTCTCTCATCCAGCCCCCCTTCACAGTAGAATCCTCAAACCAAGTTCTAAAGACTGTTGACATGTAGTGGAAGCCTTAAGTGCAACATAACCAATATCCCACTGTATCTACAATAGGGGCTGAGTTTAAAAAACTACAAGCCTCAGATTTCACACTTCCTTGTTGGATTTTTCTCAGGTTTTCGCCTGCCATATGAGTTCTGTTTTACTCACAGACATCATTCAAACAGTTTTAGAAACTTCAGAGTGTTTTCTATCCAATACTACTAATAATATGCTTATATTAGCATCTGGGCTAGAGTAGCAGGCAGTTTACTCTGGGAACCGTATTCATCCAAGCTACTCAATACTGCCCCCCTGTCACCAAGAAGATTTTATTGTTGTCACTTGTTAAATCCACGTCAATCAGTGTAGATGAAGTGGAGGAGACAAGTTAAAGAATAATTTTTAAGCCTTGAGGCAATTGAGACATGGATTGTGTGTGTGTGTGTGCCATTTAGAGGGTGAATGGGCAGGACAAAATATTTAAGTGCCTTTGATTGGGGTATGGTAGTAGGTGCTAGGGACACCGGTTTGTGGTACGAACTGCAATGCTGCTGGGTTTTTTACGGTCAACAGTTTCCCGTGTGTATAAAGAATAGCCCACCACCCAAAAAGCATCTAGCCAAGCATTGGAGTCAACATTGGCCAGCATCCCTATTCAATGCTTTCGACACCTTGTAGAGTCCATGCCCGAAGAATTAAGAATTCAATATTAGGAAGGTGTTCGTAATGTTTTTTAGTATCTCAGTATACTGCATTGGTGTTCGTGGTTGTATGTGTGTTGTGTTCACTTGTAACATGCCCATGTGTGATCCTCCACTTCAAGGAGCACCCGAGCGACGATTTCTTCAGTGGTATCAAAAACACCTTATTAGTGTGGCACTATAAGTTAATTTGTCGGAGACTCAATTGAATTATATTGATGTTAATTAATGTGCCAAATGACCCAGAGTTATGAATACTTTAAATAGCTTCCACCACTTTAAGCCTGATTAAAGGTAACAAAAATTATATGAGCATATACTGCATCGTTTAGTCAAGGTCAAAACCAAATCTGATGCCCCATGTTATATATATATATATATATATATTCCTCCCTCATGTCCATTGCTCAAAACTTAACCGTCAAAAGCAGTATTGGCATTGCCATTGTAGTAGTTTGGTAGGTCTTTGCCCTTGATATCATCCAAATCTACAGTGGACTAACAGTAATTATAAAATCACTGGTTCGAGGTCAGGCACATCAAAGCAAATGTGTTAATCAGTTTTTCTATTACAGATGGAGCTTTTGCCTCTTTCCAATACAAATGTAACCTATGAATAATTAGGCTGACTTTGTTTAGGCATTTAAAGTGTATAACCAACACAAGCCTCATGCTTTGAGAATGTATTCCATCTCCATCTGATAGCTAACAAGAAAGCAAATTTGAAATACAAACAGAAATACTTCCCTATTAGAAGTTATTTGCAATTGTAATACACAGAATTGAGCCTCCGGACCCAGTTTGAACCATACTACCAAATGGTTCACTGCTCAGAAGCAGACTAAATCAAAGCTGTTTGCCTTATTTGCATCATTAGCCAAAACAATTCAAAATTCAATAAAACATGAAAATAGAAGGGCCAAGTGTCACAGTAGTTGTTAAAAGGTCCTTGGTGATGGCAAAGGCTACTAGTCTTGCAGGTCAGACATCCATGGCTAGCTTACTTAGCTACCCTGTAGTAACAGCTTACTCACTGCTGTTTGTCAGAGAGCATGTGACAGCAAAAAGTCTGACGTCATACAAACCCTTATCATATCTGATCATATTTGCCCTGTGACAAAATCTACTGCCCTGTCACAGTTTAATTGTTAATGATGTGTACGCTATTAAGGGAGAGCTGGATAGCAGCTCCAATGGCATATGCCATTATATTGAGATTTAAGTTTCGGCCTCCTGTCGTGGAAATTCATGTATACTGAGAGAGACTTTGTCATTTCTTCAAACGATCATCTTAATTCAATATTGATTAATTATTGCGATAATGAGGCTGGTCGAAACCACACCCTTGAGTGTTGGACTGAGTAACCTAACTTTTAACACAAATGCAGAGTTCTTTATATAGCTGACACTAAGAATGCTTCATCATGCGTGGTTCCACACCTCCCATGGGGCATCATAACTCACTCTAGGTTCATCGTGTCATTATCTGCATGGGGGGGGGTGTTGTCTTAACCCCACCCTGTCTTAGTTTCTCAGATGCAAGGATGATTTTGAGACGATGAGAGATAGTTTAGGAGTAGAACTATCTCTACTAAAACACATTATTGTCTATTTAATGCAGTCTTTAACTCATTTGTCATCTCAAGCCATCTCTAGAGCCCATTTGCCCAGATTAGCTGCAGGGAACTAGAGTGGATACCATAAAACCACAACATTAGCAGAAAGGACAGAAATGTCTTCCTATTTGTTAAGTATTACTTGCTAACTATTAATATCCAACAAATCAGTTAAATATGTAATTTTTCTGTCACACGCCAGTATGCATGCTAGCTACAATTAGGCTAGCATGGCGGATAAGCCTGACAAACTGACACATCAATGCATCAAGGGCCAAGTGACATCATGTTGAATTATAAGCGGTGCCAGAGAGATGTGATTAATGGACCATCCTACATGATTTGTATCTCGCTTCATGCTTCCAAACAACTGGGACCACAATTGGCAACTGAGAGGGACTGCAGTGTCTGCTGGCTATCTCTTCTTTCGTTGGTATCGTGATCCATTACTGCCAATGATTGCTCAGTAGGTGTAGCCTACATACCTGGTTGTCGAAGGTCAGTCATTGAGTTGAAGGAACTAAGGAACAGAAATCAGCTGACGCTCAGCCCCTGCCATGTCCCGGATCTAGTAGATATCTAGTAGATATGAAACACTCTTAGAAAAGAAAGGACAGCCTAGAACCATGAAGGGTTCTTCAATAGTCGCCACAGGAGAACCCTCTGAAAATAACTATTTTTGGATCCAAGTGGAACCTTTTCACAAATGCAAGGTACAATATTTTTCCCCACCAAAAAGGGTTCTCCTACGGGGACAAAGCTAGGGGGATAAGTGGAGTCTGTGATGTCTATAATAAAGGACATGCATGACAAACACATTTCTTTAGACTTTGATTACACTCTGGGGGTTTATTCTGCCCTGGAATTGCATTCCCATGCAAAACGAGACAGATAGCTAACAACTGAGCCTTCAATAAAACTCCCAAGGTATGACTTTTCTTGAATTAATACATTGAAAACATTTATGTTGTGAAACTGCAAAACACAGTTGAAGTCGGCAGTTTTCATACACTTAGGTTGGAGTCATTAAAACTTGTTTTTCAACCACTCCACAAATTTCTTGTTAACTATAGTTTTGGCAAGTCGGTTAGGATATCTACTTTGTACATGACACAAGTAATTTTTCCAACAATCAAAATAACAAATTGAAAGACAGAAAGGAAAAAGGAAACAGTTCCGTGTGGAACACACAGACACAGAAAACAATCACCCACGAAACACTGGTGGGAAAAGGCTACCTAAGTATGATTCTCAATCAGAGACAACTAACGGCACCTGCCTCTGATTGAGAACCATAGAAGGCCAAACGCAAAATACAACATAGAAAAACAGACTGCCCACCCCAACTCACGCCCTGACCGTACTAAAACAAAGTCAAAACAAAGGAACTAAGGTCAGAACGTGACAAAGGTGCGGACTCCGGCCTCAAAACCTGAACCTATATGTGAGTGTCTGGGTGGGTGTCTGTCCGCGGTGGCGGCTCTGGCGCGGATCGTGGACCCCACTTCATCATAGATTTTCTCCCACTCTTTATCCGCCTCCGTGGCCTCTTAAAAACGCCGACCCTCGCCGCCGACCTCGGACTGGGGATCCTAGCCCCCGGTCCCGAATGGACGGGAGATTCCGGCAGCACTGGACGGACGGGAGACTCAGGCAGCTCCGGAGTGAAGGGAGATTCTGGCAGCACCGGCGTGACTGACGGCTCTTGCAGCTCTGACTGGCCGACAACTCTGGCAGCTCAGGACAGACTGGAGACTGGCAGCTCAGGACAGACGGGAGACTCTGGCATTGTGAATTACATGGTGTGTTTAAAGACATGAAAATGTGTAATTGTTTGTGTTTGTCTGTTGTTGTGACTTAGATGAAGATCAGATCAAATTTTAGGACCAATTTAAGCAGAAGTCCAGATAATTCCAAAGGGTTCACATACTTTTTCTTGCCACTGTACTTTATTATTCAATTTAGAATTAGTATTCAATTCACATGAATTGCTGCTGTCTCTGTACATTATACATTTCAAGTTGAAGTTGCAAAAATAACAGGCAAATAACATGGCAAGTGCCATGTATCTCACGTGAAGACAAACCAAATAGATAATAATCATTTCAGTAGCTACTAACCAACTCCTTTCATTACTCTAATAATGTGCAAACACCTCTGTTCAATAACAGAGCATTTACACTAGAAACAGTAACAAAACTATAGTATAGTATGTTTAACAATTTGCTTACATGACGCACGAGAAAACTAACACAGCTGACGGCGTACATGAAAAGCAAGGCAATTTGCGTGAGTAAATGTAACCAACTAACGTTGATAAGTAAGCAATTCTATCAATAACAATAGTATCAACACTAGCAATATGCTGGAATTGAACTCACAAACAAATGTTTTCCGAGGCTGAAGTGTGATAAGAAATAGCTGCACTGAAATAACTGTAACGTAGCGTTGTTTTAAGCTGCCTGGCTGCGTTGCGTGCAGAATGACTATTCTACTCCACTTCATGTTTTTGCGCATTCTTTATAAATACCAGAAAGCTCTACTAGGGGGCGATAAACACCATGGAACACAATGAAAGTCAATCTTAACCACTAAAGTAAAATAATCTGTTGCCTTCTAAAAGAATGACTGCACAGGGTTTTAGGATGAAAGGGGGATTTCACTTTTGATCGATTGTATCAAACTCAGTTTAAGGCCTTTCTTATAAGAACCTCAGTGATTATATGGGTCAGTGTTTCACGCATAGGGCAGTCACTTAATCCACTCTAGTGGCAAGTTGCCGATGAAACACCTTAAAGTAACAAGAATATATTGGCTGCAGAATGAAAAGCGAAGACGAATATAGCCTCCTCGAATATGAAATGCCAACAGGGCATCAATATTACATATACCCCAGCTAAGCTCAAAGGGATATATATTTCTGGTTCGCTGGTAAACAGGACTTCCTTTCGGTCTACAGTTTTTCTGCTCTGATGTTGTTTAAAGGCAAATGATCATTTTAGACATAACCTTCATGGAGATAAACGTCTCTCTCAGCTTTGGTATTGATCTGCCAATCTTACATTGATTGCTATTTTCTCTGTCCTCCGCCAGATGCAGTGGCGGTCAGTGCCGTTTAAGATGAGGGAGGCCAATTATTTTTTTTATGAGCATGGCCTTATTTCTATTACAGCATATTTGATGACTGTCATTCATATTCCATTCACCCAGCTCTGTAACGGCATTCAGAGGTGGAAGGAGGATCGGACCAAAGCGCAGCGTGGTAAGTGTTCATGATGATTTATTCAAAACAAACTGAACACTGAAATACAAAACAATAAACGATGTGAACAAAACGAAAAACGAAACAATACCGTGTGACCCAAACACTCACACGGAAACAAACACCCACAAACCAAAAGTGAAACCCAGGCTACCTAAGTATGATTCTCAAGCAGGGACAACGATTGACAGCTGCCTCTGATTGAGAACCATAATAGGCCGAACTCAAAACCCAACATAGAAAAACACACAGACTGCCCACCCAACTCACGCCCTGACCATACTCAAACAAAGACAAAACAAAGGAACTAAGGTCAGAAAGTGACAAGCTCAGTGGAACATCGATATGTTTAGCCTACTACATGATACTCATATTTTCCTAACACATCATGAGGCTGCCACAACCTAGCCTATGAATGAAAGTACATTGTTGCCACCATATTAGGTAACGTCATAGTCAACATAGCTACTGGAACTAACGCGTTCATGCAATCATGCAGTACAGTGTACAGTCAGTAAGCGGTTTAGCAGTTACACCGGCAGGCCCCGGTGGCAGTAAATGAATAAGCCTCTTAAATGTAAAGTCCCTTGTTTAGGGGACCTGTGTGGTTCTGGTATTGGTTGTGACTGACATTTAGATTTATAAATGTATCTGTGGACACCGTAGATGAAAATAGCTTACATTGAGCAGTATCCCTGATTATTCTGCCTGTGTGAAATGTGACACCACTTGAAGCTGAAATGTCCCTCCTACCCTTTCATTCTCTCTTCCGACTGTCCATCAACTCCTGGCTGAACTCTACGCCATAGGCACGAACAACGCATACGCCTGGAATTTGAATGTTTCCCATTGCTCCTCATGTTCACTGCACAAATCTTCCTCCACTGATCAATAGTGGTAGCAACAAACTTTCGACCAATGGGGTTTGGTAGCAACCATGCCCCCTTCCCTTATTTGCCCAAATGGAATTCATACATTTCCTCACATGGACATTAGGAGACCAGCAGTAAAGAGAGTCCTATATGTTGCTATGTACTGTACACTTCAAATCCAAAAACATAATGTTCCCATGAGAATCATTTCAAACCTCAAAAGATTCCAAAAGCCCTTTGTTGAATAAATATCTCAGCTCCACTCCAGTCCAAGATGTAGAAGTGCGAATGGCAGTGATGGTCGCATATGTTGCTATGTACAATTCATCCAAACACGTAATACCTCATTTTGATATGTATATTTGAAATCCAAATATCTAATCTTCCCATTAGAACCCAATTACTTTCCACACACAAAGGATTCCAAAAGACCCTTTATTATTCATCTCCACTTTACCCTATGATTTAGAAGAGCACACATCTTAACAACCGCCTCCAGCCATACTACTTTGTAATGCCGGATGATGATGTTTGGATGAGGAGAGCGAGAAAAAAGTGGTGGAAGCCGATGCAATACAGCTGTAGAGTGGAAGGTAATGGACTCAAGATGCAGCAAATTGGTTAAACGGCCACGGAGGTCTCTATCGCCATATGTCTTCGCTCTGGCAGTGGCTGTAAGGGTGGCTAAGCCCCCTTATCCATCCATCCCATATTCCTCCTCCCCCAGCAAACCCTCTATCCCCTTCTTTATCTCCAGAGCCAGGGACCGGGCCTTCTTGAAGCTTGACAGCTCTGATAGGGAGTGGAAGTGTGGCCAATGTTGGCCCCTGTAAGGGGATGTTGCTGGCACTGTGTGGATCTTTGAGTGGCTGATGACAGGTGCTAGAGACACCACCACCCCCCCCCACACACACACACACACACACACACACACACACACACACACACACACACACACACACACACACACACACACACACACACACACACACACACACACACACACACACACACACACACACACACACACACACACACACACACACCGGCTAATGGCTCCATCAACCGAGACAACCCTTTCCCTTCATTTAGCTTAGTTTCCTCTCTTGGCTCAGCATTTACTCTGTTCTCCATTCATATCAAAGTGGTAAGGATTGGACGAGATAAGAGTGGGACTTTATGGCTGTGTCCCAAATGGCTTCCTTTTTCCTATATAGTGCTCTACTTTCAATCAGAGCCCATAGTGCTATATATAGAGAATAGGGGGGCACTGGGATGCAGACCTTGACAGCCACTACCTCCAGCTGTTGAGGGTAAGGTGCGCCTGGCTGCCTTAGTGGCCCATAAGGAGTGGCTGTTTTTTTAGCTACAGTGTCTGAGCTTCACTTATCTAAAGTGAACAGGCTGCTCATCGTGAATGAGTCGATAGTCTGGGACCAGCAGGAAAAGGGTGCCTGCTTGACATTCAGCACACCAGCAGAACTTCTGAAATGAATCAAACCGGAAGAGGTTGTGGTTCCTAAAAATCATCTCAAAATGTATTCTAGTTAGACATTTTCTGCCAAGTCACTTTGGTCTGGCCATACACCTAAATTAGTTTTCATGCTCTTGGCCTGAGGGCAGATCACATTTTAACAACCACTATAAACACCTCTGAAGGGGACAAAGTGCTTTCAAATTACCACAAGGATGAAAACTTTCCGCCTTGGTCTCAGTCTCCTGACAATACAAGACATTCCAGTCACTTTAAACAGCCTCTCTCTCGCTCTCCCTCTCTCGTTCTGTCCCTCCATCGCTCTCTATCTCTGCCTCTCTCTCTGTCTCTCTCCTAGCACATAATCAAATCTTCATGTTCACTGCACAAATCTTCCTCCAGCCTAGCGCTAGGCTTATGCTAGCCATGGACATAACCTGTTAATTCCTCCATGGTGTGTGACAAAGTAGGCGAACTCGGGGCCCAATCATGCAACAGTCAGGAGAAGAATTACACTGAATTTTTGGATACCGAACAAGACGGCACAGTCAACCGCCCGTGAATACATTTCCCACCGTGATCTCTGTGTTGCTTTGTGCAGCCTCAGTGGTGGCTTTTCAAATGGCTCATTTGAGATTCAGACACGTTGCAGCACATATGAAAGACAACAACGTCTACTACGCTGACAACAAATTGTGAACGAGCCCGTAAAAAAACAGTGTGCAGCCTCGCCGGCCCTGCGATGTGAGTGATGGGATGTAGAACTTGGTCTGCCTCTACCAGACCCCAACAAACAATTTATTACAACTAATGGGGGGGGGGGGAGTGAAAGAAATGAATGCCTTGTTTGTTCAGCTATCAGATATCTCCAAGTTTGTTCCAACTTCCCACATTCCAAACCCAAGCCTCGCAGAGGTTTTGTTGAGTACCCCAACAGAACAGGAAGCACACAGCAATGAGAAATAATAGCACACATAAGTATTTGAGCTTCAGGAGAATGCAAAGACGTTGCCTGCTTTGCATCCTGTACTGATGATTGCTTTCACAGGCACAGCTAGGGACGCTAGAGTAAATCTAGGGCGGCTGTCTTGCAAAAAACAACAACATTGGTATCTGGAGGTGAGCCGGGGCCAGGGGATGGCAGACACAACCTGAAACTGCCAGCTGAAAGTGGAACCCGGGTTCTGACATTCTCCCGGGTACATATTTCAGTGGCCAAGCGTCTGTTCTCCTCAGCCATGGAGTCTCGGCAGACCTCAGTGACAGGCAAGCACCATGAAGGGGGCCATGATGGTCAAACACTTAGGGAGACTATTAGTAGGCCTTTGTCTACCACACACACACATATCTCTATTCATTTGATGCCTGACAAAAAAAACCCTGCTACCTCCAACCTCGAAGCTGGGCTGTACTGTAATTTGTGTTCGACCAACCTGAAATTACAGGGTAGATAAACAACCAGCCCTGCAGGTGCCATGGCAAGCTAACTAACTTAACAGGAACAGAGGATGCTCCGTGGGCGTAAGTAACAAGGATGGACCCTTGTCACTGATGCCCATCAATAAGGGTGGGTGCTGGATGAAGAGTTTGCCTCCCTTTCTTCTCAGCAGGACGGCCATGTTGTGTCAGGCACTGTGCCTGCATGCTGTGGTGCTGCAGCCTCAGCAGCAGCTCTGTTCTGTTTAAGGCTCTAATGGTGTTTACACATACAGGGCATTATGATGCTCCACTGTTTACCCTGCCTTATTATCACAGGGGAAGACAGGGAGGTGAGAGGGAGAATGAGTATGTGTGTCGGTGAGAGAGAGAGAGAGAGAGAGAGAGAGAGAGAGAGAGAGAGAGAGAGAGAGAGAGAGAGAGAGAGAGAGAGAGAGAGAGAGAGAGGAAAATCTGGCTCCCTGTAGAGGAAAGGCTGTGCAACCACTGCACAACAGCAGAACCTGAGACGGAGCTGCATTTCCTGACAAAATATAAAACAATTAGAGAGCGTCATTTTCCCAAATTTGAAACCCTTATTCAATGTTTCAAAGACCTCTCTGATGAGGATAGGCTACCCGTCCTGTTGGGGGAGGACGCAGAGAGCTGTGGGTTGGCAGCACACTACATTGCTGCCTGCCATAAGTTGAGGGACAGTGTCTGACAGACCAATCAACCTGCACATGTACTCTACTGTATGCTTATTGTTATTGTTCAATGTGTTGGTTATTTTGACCCTTGGTTATTGTTGTCCCGTTGACAATTTTGATTCTCATTTTCATATTGTAAATAAGCTTTGGCAATATGTACATTGTTACGTCATGCCAATGAATTGAATTGAATTGAGAGTGTGTGTGTGTGTGTCGGTGAGAGAGAGATAGAGAGAGGGTGTCAGTGAGAGAGAAACATTAGAAGAATCGGCAGCACCTGGTATCACCCTACACAACACTGAAATCAAGTGTCTGCTTTATGCAGATGACCTGGTGCTGCTGTCTCCCACTAAAGAGGGGTTTACAGCAGCACCTAGATCACCTTCACAGGTTCTGTCAGACCTTGGCTCTGACCGTTAACCTAAAAAAAAAGATATAATGATATTCCAAAAAAGGTCTGGAAATAAGGATGACAAATATAAATTATATTTGGACACAGTTCTATTAGATCACACCAAAAACTACACGTCTAGGACTAAATATCAGCAACACAGGTAGCTTTCACATGGCTGTGAATGAGTGTAATGATCGTCGTCCTCCTCGTCTGAGGAAATATCGGACCAATGCGCAGCATGGTACGTGTTCATGATGTTTATTTGCCTGAACACTGAAATACAAAATAACAACGTGAATAAACGAAACAAATGAAACAGTCCCGTGTGGAACAAAACACAGGTGGGAAAAGGCTACCTAAGTATGATTCTCAATCAGAGACAATGAACGACACCTGCCTCTGATTGAGAACCATACCAGGCCAAACACATAACCACAACATAGAAAAAGGAACATAGACTACCCACCCCAACTCACGCCCTGACCATACTAAAACAAAGACATAACAAAATAACTAAGGTCAGAACGTGACAATGAGCTGAGAGACAAAGCAAGAAGAGCATTCTATGCCATTAAAAGGAACATCAAAATTCCAATTAGAATCTGGCTCAACATTTTTATATCAGTTATAGAACCAATTGCTCTATTTGGCAGTGAAGTATGGGGTCCAATCTCTAATAATGAATTTACCAAATGGGACAAACATCCAATCGAAATACTGCAGGCAGAGTTTTGTAAGACTGTATTGCAAGTGCAAAGAAAAACTTGAAATAACGCATGTAGAGCAGAATTGGGACAATACCCCCTCCTCATTCGAATAGAAAAAAAGAGCCATCAAATTTTACAACCATCTAAAAACAAGTGACCCCAAAACATTTCATCACACAGCTCTACAATGTCAAGAAATGAAAAAAGAGAAGAGTCCCCTCAGCTAGCTGGTTCTGAGTCTCAGTTCACCAACCCAAACCAACCCCATAGAGCCTCAGGACAGCACTCAAAAAAGCTGGCCCAACCAAATCATCACAAAACAAAGAGAAAATATATATAATCCATTGGAAAGACACTACAAAAAAATCTAAGTAAACTTCAATGCTATTTGGCTCTTAACAGACAGTGCATGGTGGCAAACTATCGGACCACTGTGACTGATAGAAAACTGAGGAAAACATTGACTAGGTACAGACTCAGTGAACACAGTCTGGCTATAGAGACTGGTCGTCACAGACAAACCAGGCTGTGCTCACTCTGCTCCAAGGGAGAGGTAGAGACAAAGCTGCATTTCCTATTACACTGTGACAAATACTCAGACCTAAGATAATATTTCTTTCCCAAAATTATAATTCAACACAAAGAATTTGAAACTATAAAAGATTAAGAAAAAATCAAATATTTATTGGGTGAAAAGCCAAAATGTGCAGTTTTGGCAGCCAAATATGTGTCCTCCTGCCACAACCTGAGGGACAGCCAGTGAAAAGTGCAAAGTAATGTCAGTAATATTTCCCATCTTGTTTTGTTTTGTCTTTCATACCATGTCATGTGTCTTCTCAGTCATGTTGACACTGGTCCACTAACATTGCTTTAATGTATTGTTGTTCTCATTGGTAATTGTAATCCCATGTCCACTACTACTATTATTATTGCTGTTGGTCCCACCATTTATTTATATATACGTAAATATATATCTAATATATAAATATATATATTTTAGAATTTTTTTGATATGTATACTTTGACAATGTAAGTAATAATGAATTTACCATGTCAAAAAAGTGAATTGAATATGAGAGAGTGTGTGTGTCTGTGAGAGAGAGAGAGAACGAGAGAGTAGCTGAGGGTGTAGGTGATGGAGGGTGTGTGTGTGTGTGAGAGAGAGTGAGTGCAAGCATGAGAGACAGCGGAAACTGCACCACACACACACTACTGTCCAAAAATAAACGTCCTCTCACACAGTGGGATAGCTACTGAGAACACCAGGGAATCAAAACCCTGAGTGAAAAAATGGCTATGAGAGAACCCTATCCCTATTTTTTCCAATTTTGATACCCTCTGAGGGGGGACTGTCGGATAAATCATTAATCTGCGTCCCCTATGGCCTGTGGTCAAAAGTAGTGCACTACATAAAGAATAGATTGCCATTTGGGATGCACCCTAAGTATGCCTCTCGACTTTGCCTTTTCACTTGACCTTGCGGTTGACTCTGGGCTGGTATCGTTGCTGTAGGGTTGCTAATTGTGATAAATGAGAATGACACCAGCTCCTATGGTAGCCCAGCAAGTCAATATATTTAATGCCAGCTCTTGCACGGCGAGGAGCTGCTGTCTCTGTGGGTAATTAATGGAGGATGCTCAGGCTTGTATCAAGGATGGCGGTAAAACGACACAGTGCACCTCTCTCTTGCATACATCTCCCTACTCTAATTCTAGTGCAGCCCCTCGGGCAGTCGTGTGTGTGTGTGTGTGTGTGTGTGTGTGTGTGTGTGTGTGTGTGTGTGTGTGTGTGTGTGTGTGTGTGTGTGTGTGTGTGTGTGTGTGTGTGTGTGTGTGTGTGTGTGTGTGTGTGTGTGTGTGTGTGTGTGTGTGTGTAGGTCTGTGTTTCTGCTTGCATATGGGTGAATGTGTACGTTTGGGAATGGAGGTGATTGTACCAGTACATGTTCAAATAAATCAGATGTCGGAATGGTACGTTGATATAAGATCCCCTGGTCATGCCCCATACAGACTGATTCTCTCCTTTTGTATTTTTAATGTCTTCCCTCTGGAGAAACTAAACGATGACGTTCATCTGGATAGCTGCAGTCTCTTTGAGACGCTCGTGACGTGAGGGAACGAAACACGGAGTCAAATGCTTCCACTTGACTTCCTGCATATCCCAGGCGCCTCGAGCCTGCGACAGATACCGGGAGACCTGGGATATAAAAAAGTCCCCACTCACAGGACCATAAATATGTCACTCTGTCGTGGAAGGAGGCCAGTGTTTACAGCCTGGCCAAGCATGGGTTATCAGGCCTCTGGACAATCCATAGTGCACCATAAACATTACAGCAGAGATGGGGGGGGGGACAAGGGGAGAGAGGGACAAGGGGAGAGAGGGAGAGAGAGCAAAAGGGTGGGAATGTGTAGCATAGTGGAGACTTAAGGGCCCTTTACATTAGTAAAATGTTTAGTGAGATCTTTCTTCAACATCAGATTTTCTTTTCAACTTTTCTGTTTGTACTAGCCTTGGATGCTACATTCCTGCTTCGCATGTGAATGCAGCTACTAGCATACTGTAAATACCATAGTATACAGACAGCAATTGAAACTATACAGGAGCTTCATATCTAAACCATATTCTTGATTAATGCAACGATTCAAACGTTTGTGGCTATTTTAAAAGCCTTTCATTTTCAGTTTCGGCTAATGTAAAAATGCTGTCTACTAATATAAAAGGTCATTAAGGTGATTCTTGCAGGGACATGTGGTGTGGGAAAGCCGTTGTCTTTACACAGTACCTAAAATAAATGTATTTTAAAGTGGCCGTTTCAATTGTGTTGATGAATTTCTTGTGCACATTGTATTTATATGAATTGTGTCAAACAATTCAGCATCAGCTGCCATCGATCCTTTGTAATGTTGAATTTGAAATAAACCATTCTATATACAGTGCATTCGGAAAGTAGTCAGATCCCTTAACTTTCTCCACATTGTGTTACGTTACTGCCTTATTCTAAAAAAATATATATTTATTTTTATCATCAATGGCCACACAATACCACATAATCAATGAATCAAAAACAGTTTTCTAGACATTTCTGCAAATGTATAAAAAAAATCAAAACTGAAATATCACATTTAGTATTCAGATCCTTTGCTATGAGACTCGTAATTGAGCTCAGGTGCATCCGGTTTCCACAGTAGAAGTTGGAGTAAATTTGAAAAGCAAGTAAATTAGAAGAACAACTCTTGTTAGCTACTCCCTATAGTTGTTCACAATTACACTAAACAAAATTATAAATGCAACATATAAAGTGTTTCATGAGCTGAAAAGTAAAATCCCAGAAGTTTTGCATGCAGACAAAAAGCTGATTTCTCTGAAATTTTGTGAACAAATTTGTTAATATCGCTGTTAGCAAGCATTTCTCCTTTGCCAAGATAATCTATCTACCTGACAGGTGGCATATGAAGAAGCTGATTTAACAGCATGATCATTACACATTACCTTGTGCAGGGGACAATAAAAGGCCACTTTAAAATGTGCAGTTGTCTCACAACACAATGCCACAGATGTCTCAAGTTTTGAGGGAGTGTGCAAATGGCATGCTGACTGCAGGAATGTCCACCAGAGCTGTTGCCAGATAATTTTATGTTCATTTCTCTACCATAAACTGTCTTCAATGTCTTCTTAGAGAATTTGGCAGTATGTCTCTCTGGCCTCACAACTGCAGACAATGTGTAACCACGCCAGCCCAGGACCTCCACATCCGGCTTCTTCCCCTGTGGGATCGTCTGAGGGGTATGTGGGGGTGCGGAGGAGTAATTATGTATGTAATAAAGCCCTTTTGTGGGGAAAAAAACTCCTTCTGATTTGCTGGGCCTGCTCCACAGATGCGCCCCTGCCCAGTCATGTGAAATCATAGATCAGGGCCTAATTTATTTATTTTAATTAAAAATCTTGGAAATTGTTGCATGTTGCATTTGTTATTTTGTTTCAATATAGTTCACATCAATAACAATTGAGTGAAAAGGCTTGTTATTTGCAGACTACTGAGACACGGCTATAGTGTCTCTTCGCCTTACATCATAGATATCTCCCATTTCCTTTCCCAATTAGCTAGTTTGTGAGCTGCTTTGAGGCTATGTAATTGCACTGATAATAATAATACAAAATATCCACAAATAAACCCAACTGCACTCGAGTCCTCTGATCAAACAAAAAGGAGAAATAAACAAGATAACCCTTTTGGGAACCGCAAACAATTGCTTTGATGAGTTTGTGTTAGCGGGAAACTGAGTATATACTCTGCAAAAACAAAACAATCATACAGTAACTTAATTTAAGTAACTCATCGGAAAAGTCAACCAAAACCACGTTTGGCGCCCCAAAGCTTTGTTATGGCACCACCCCCGGTGCCTGCTGCTCTCAAACCACTGTAGACAGTGCACTTGAATTTAATTAACATACAGAATTGGCTCAGGTGAAACCCCGGCGCAGGTATGGAGATGCGCTGCCTTTGTCCTCCCCTGAGTTATATCGGCTAAAGAAGCATAGTTGGGAAAGAAATCTTCTCATAGTTAGTCAACCAAAAAACCTTGACAAGCTTCAAAGCTGCATGGGACTCAAAAAAAAAGTCCCTCAGAAAGTTTTCATACCCTTTGATTCTTCCACTTTTTTTAGTTACAGCCTGAATTCAGAAATGTATTAAATCATATTTTTTCTCACCTATCTACACAGAATATCCCATAATAACAAAGTGGATTTTTTTTTAAATAGAGAAATATCAGATGTACACATCCGAGTCAATACATTGTGGAAGCACTTTTGATGGTGATTACAGCTGTGAGTCATTTGGGGTAAGACTAATAACTTTCCACACCTGTATTGTACAATTATTCTTTTAAATTGGTTTGGTCATTGGTCATTGTTAGCCATTTTCAAGTCTTACCGTTGATTTTCAAGACAATTTCTGTCAAAACTTTAACTAGGCCACTCAGGAACATCCAATGTTGTCTTGGTAAGCAACTCTAGTGTGGATTTGGCCTTGTGTTTTAGGTTATTGTCTTGCTGAAAGGTGAATTCGTCTTCCAATGTCGGTTGGAAAGCAGACTGAACCAGGTTTTGCTTTAAGATTGTGCCTTTGCTATTCCGTGTCTTTTCATCCCAAAAACTCCCTAGTCCTTGATGATGACAAGCATACCCATGCAATGATGCAGCCACCACCATGCTTGAAAATATGAAGAGTGATACTCAGTGATGTGTTGTGGTAGATTTGCTCCAAACATTGCACACTAGGACAAAAAGTACATTTCCTTTGCCAATTTTTCTGCACTTTCACTTAAGTGCCTTGTTGTAAACAGGATGCATGTTTTGTAATATTTGTATTCTGTACAAGCTTCCTTCTTTTCAGTCTGTCATTTAGATCAGTATTGTGGAGTAACTACACTTTTGCTGATCTATCCTTTTTTCATATCACAACCATTAAACTAAGCAACTTTTTTAAAATCACCATAGGCCTCCTGGTGAGATCCCTGAACAGTTTCCTTCTTCTCCGACAACTGAGTTAGGAAGGACACTTGTATCTTTGTTGTGATTGGGTGTATTGATACACCACCCAAAGCCTAATAACTTCCCGATGTATTTTACACATCTACCAAAGGGTGCCTTTCTTTGTAGTTGAATCTGTGCTTGAAACTCACTACTCGACTGAAGGACCTTACAGACAATTTTATGTGTGGGGTATAGAGATGGAGTAGTTATTCAACAATCTTTTTAACCACTATTACTAAACACTGAATGAGTCCACGCCACTTATCATGTGATTTGTTAAGCACATTTTCACTGAGCGTATTTAGGCTTGCCATAACAAAGGGGTTGAATACTTACTGACTCAAGACAATTTAGCTTTAAAAAAAATACACAAACAATTACAAACAAAAATTCCACTTTGACATTATAGGGTATTGTGCCTAGATCAGTGACACACAATCTCAATTTAATCCATTTTAAATTTAGGCTGTAATACAACAGAATGTGGAAAAAGTCAAGAGGTGTGAATACTTTCTGAAGGAACTGTATGTCTCTAAAGGGATAAAAAAAACCTGGACGATACACTCTGCACACTGCATATAGCTTTGTAGTCAAAGCAGGACGGGTTTGATACGGACATACAAGAGTATGAACAAACGTCTAATTGATTGCGTTTACGCACTCTCCAACTCAAGACCTATGTAAGAATCACGACGCAATTTTGTTTTGAAAAAGGCATGAGGCGGTTATCTGGGTCTGGGAAACTAGCCCATAGATTCCTATTCAGACATTGTGAGACTGTTATCCCTTCGACTCTAAGGTTTATAGCCACTGAGTACTGTAATGAAAATAGACTACACAATGACTGGCATTTGAAAAATTAAATAAAGGATTATATTTGTCCAGAAATAGTCGCTTTATTGCTTTGGTATTTATTTGATTTAGCCATGTTTAGTTATGTAAGGACTAGACAGCAAATATCCTGTGATGTCCAGTTTCACAATGCCCATATTGGACAAAATCATCTCTGTATTATTCTATCTACCGACAATACCCCATCACTAAACCTTAAGAACATGAAGAGTAAACCAATCAGATTCAGATTATGGGACGGTCACAGTAAAGTATGAAATAGGAAAAGAAAATAGGAATAGATAAGAGACAGATAATGATCGGGCAGCGTGTCCGTTTTACTATATGAGTTTCTGGATTACCAGTTTACTAGCTAAACTGTAATAGTCAATGCACAGGTTAGAATTATCTTTACATTAGATCTGTCATGCTTGGCCCCGCCTGCTCCCGCTCCCCCTCCCTGGCACTCGAAGGCGACACGCTCCCCAGCATTACGCACTCCTGCCACCAGCATTACGCACTCCTGCCACCAGCATTACGCACACCTGCCTATCCCCCGTCACGTGGAGACTATGTGGCAGGCTGACTACCTGTTATGCGAGTGCAGCAAAGAGCCAGAGTAAGGTGCTAGCTAGCATTAAGCTTATCTTATAAAAAACAATCAATCTTAACATTATCACTAGTTAACAACACATGGTTGATGATATTACTAATTTATCTAGCTTGTCCTGCGTTGCATATAATCTTTGCGGTGCCTGTTAATTTCTCATTCAATCACGGTCGTTGCACCAATGTGTACCTAACGATAAACATCAATGCCTTTCTTAAAATCAATACACATGTATATATTTTTAAACCTGCATATTTAGTTAATATTGCCTGCTAACATGAATTTCTTTTAACTAGGACTTGCAGCGCGATCTGCATCAAAAATAGAAAGGAGTTCTACTGTAGCCCTTGGCAACGCAGACACTTGTTGGCACGCGCGAGCAGTGTGGGTGCAATAATTATATAACATGGATTTCTACATTTATTTTGCAACACTCGTGCACGCGACGTGTCCGGTCTGGTCAGCATGTAACAGTTATATTCCAATGCTGCAGCATCTAAGGTCAAATATACAGTGTGGCCCATATACAGTATAATCTATACCTACAAACAACAGTTAAGACCTTTTTACAGTATAGCCATCATCTCTATGTAACCCGGTTATTACACCACCAACTCTTTTCACAGCCCTGATTGGCCTTATGACTGACATATCAGTTTCATACAACACTCCTATGGAAACGAGAGATATGCGTCCCAAATGGCACCCAATTCCCTACACAGTGCACTACATTTCACAGCCCTATGGACCCTTTCGGAATAGGGTGACATTTGGGACGCAACCAGTGAGTCATTCAATCACTGCCTACTTTGCCAAACGGGTGATTTAACAAGAGCATTCGCGAAAAAAGCACGGTCGTTGCACCAATGTGTACCTAACGATAAACATAAATGCCTTTCTTAAAATCAATACACATGTATATATTTTTAAACCTGCATATTTAGTTAATATTGTCTGCTAACATTAATTTATTTTAACTAGGTAAATTGTGTCACTTCTCTTGTGTTCTTTGCAAGCAGAGTCAGGGTATATGCAGCAGTTATGGCTGCCTGGCTAGTTGCAAACTGTGTGAAGACCATTTCTTCCTAACAAAGACTATAATTAATTTGCCAGAATTGTACATAATTATGACATAACATTGAAGGTTGTGCAATGTAAAAGCAATATTTAGACTTAGGCATGCCACCCGTTAGATAAAATACGGAATGGTCCATAATTTCATTGAAAGAATAAACGTATTATTATTATTATTATTATTAGATGTGGTGGTCTAGAGATGCCTGATATCCTATGACTCAATCAAAACAAGTGGTTAGAATTTCTCCTCAAGTTGCTTGCTATACCTTGGGACCAATTGCACAGAAGTGGCATAGATTTCTCATGGGCTAGACGAGAAAACATCTAACAAAATCTGCAGCAGCACTCTAATCCTGACATTGAGCTATCCTTCACTGCGATAGGTTCAGGGCTGTGCACGACCAGTTTTCCGTTCATTAGGGGGAACAGTTTTCAAAATGGAGTGAAACTGAGAAGTACCACTGTACCTGAACATGTCCAATAAGAATACTGATTTTTGTTTTCCATTGGAAAACGGTTTGCAACTATGTGCTCTACTGAACATGACCCTGAGCAGATAGAAGAACTGCCCTCTCTGACTTTCAACTCCTCCATCCTGACCTTAACAGAGATAACCTGTACTCCACTCCTGCAGAGTGCAAACACTGCATTCCCATATATTCTGTAATAGACTCCGAACTGCACTGATTGATACACCTGGCAGCCTCACCTAAAGTATATGACATACTGTATAGTGGGATATTGGTTCATTACTGGGCTTCAAACTTTGACTGATTGAAGTTCTCAAGCATCACACTATCTGCAGCAATCAGTCCAGTCACCTTGGCTTGGGGAAGGTGGGCTTTAAAACATGTGTGTGCTGGCAACCTGGTTACCATTGATTAATATGTTCAAGTGGAGCTGCTGATGCAAGTGCTTTCGAGGATTTCAGCCTTGCGGCGTCGAACATATACTTTATCATCAACGTAAAGCCAGCCGCTTGGTGTAGTGCACTATACAGGGAATAGTGTAACATTTCAGACGCAGCCGTGATAGACAATAGACGGCTTTATAGGTGACGGGAGTCGGGAGAGAAGCACGCACATTGAAAGGTCAAACCATAGTGTAAATGCACATATGCCATATACAGTGCCTTGCGAAAGTATTCGGCCCCCTTGAACTTTGCGACCTTTTGCCACATTTCAGGCTACAAACATAAAGATATAAAACTGTATTTTTTGTGAAGAATCAACAACAAGTGGGACACAATCATGAAGTGGAACGACATTTATTGGATATTTCAAACTGATATATTTGGGTTCTGTTGTCTTAACAAAACGTTTGTTTGTTTTCAGGATGACATCTTCATCCCTGAAAACGTTTTCATCCTGGGGGAGACTGTGCAGGAGGCAGGTGGTATATGAAAATCCATATTATTTATAAGGCTATTGTTTATTTCAAGTATATGCTGTGATTCTTGAATATAACTATAGCCTAATAGATGCCATAATTGTTTTCTACCAACAAGAAAGAACGGTTAGTACTGCTTGCCAAACTGACACCTGGGTGCCTATGCTGCCGTGGAAAAGAAGTCCACTGGGACCATCGCTAAAGAGCTCGGAGCCCATCTAGATTGCGCTCATGACCACCAGTATACAACCGAGTCCTGCCCCTAAACGCCACAGATGGAGCTGACAGAGAGTAAGATCAGTGAAGACCATAAATCTCTGTCGGGGGTCAAAGACGAGACTTGTCAATTTGATGTCCGAAGGCCATTCATTTCACATAAAAAGATAAATTAACACCCATGGCATAATTTATATAAATAACTTTCCCCCTTCTGATGACCAGGTGGCGAATCGCATCTCTGCATGTCTGGCAGACATATCAGTGTGGATGACGGATCACCACCTCAAGCTGAACTTCGGCAAGACGGAGCTGCTCTTCCTCCCGGGGAAGGACTGCCCGTTCCATGATCTCGCCATCACGGTTGACAACTCCATTGTGTCCTCCTCCCAGAGCGCTAAGAACCTTGGCGTGATCCTGGACAACACCCTGTTGTTCTCAACTAACATCAAGGCGGTGGCCCGTTCCTGTAGGTTCATGCTCTACAACATCCGCAGAGTACGACCCTGCCTCACACAGGAAGCGGCGCAGGTCCTAATCCAGGCACTTGTCATCTCCCGTCTGGATTACTGCAACTCGCATTTGGCTGGGCTCCCTGCCTGTGCCATTAAACCCCTACAACTCATCCAGAACGCCGCAGCCCGTCTAGTGTTCAACCTTCCCAAGTTCTCTCACGTCACCCCGCTCCTCCGCTCTCTCCACTGGCTTCCAGTTGAAGCTCGCATCCGCTACAAGACCATGGTGCTTGCCTACGGAGCTGTGAGGGGAACGGCACCTCAGTACCTCCAGGCTCTGATCAGGCCCTACACCCAAATAAGGGCACTGCGTTCATCCACCTCTGGCCTGCTCGCCTCCCTACCACTGAGGAAGTACAGTTCCCGCTCAGCCCAGTCAAAACTGTTCGCTGCTCTGGCTCCCCAATGGTGGAACAAACTCCCTCACGACGCCAGGACAGCGGAGTCAATCACCACCTTCCGGAGACACCTGAAACCCCACCTCTTTAAGGAATACCTAGGATAGGATAAAGTAATCCTTCTCACCCCCCCCCCTTAAAATATTTAGATGCACTATTGTAAAGTGGCTGTTCCACTGGATGTCATAAGGTGAATGCACCAATTTGTAAGTCGCTCTGGATAAGAGCGTCTGCTAAATGACTTAAATGTAAATGTAAATAATTGTGTTAAGTGTTTGCAACAATATATAGAATAATGGGTGACATACTGTATCTAAAAAAATATTTAAAAACTTGAATAACCTTTTCCCGGACTTTTGCGCTTCATCAATGTCATTCAGTTTAACAACAGTAAAAAGCCATTTTAAAGCATATCACATGATGGTAATCACAGAAGACCCACAAAGAAGACCCATTGAAGACCCTCTATCAATGTGATGAGGTAAGTAAAATCTCTCTGAAATATTTGATGATTTCACCTTTTCACCCTCAAGTAACCTTTGTAAAAAAACGCATGTCCTTCAGTACAACACAGAAAACATACTTTTAATGTTATTATTTTATAAAATGCAATATTAAATATGAAAAGTATGGATAATCTTTGTAGGTCAAGGTCATTACTTTATATAGGTGACCAAGGAACTGCCTGTTAAATATGTTTATTCATGAAATCCGTCCTTCAGTATCACGCTTTTGTGCTTCAGCATGTCACTCATTACGCTGAATGACAGTAGCTGTGTTATGCCATGTTTTCACTAGTTTACAACATTTAATAATGCAATTCATATTTACTTGACATAATTTTCTGGAATTTTCCAAGCTGTTTAAAGGCACAGTCAACTTAGTGTATGTACACTTCTGACCCACTGGAATTATGATACAGTGAATTATTGTTGAAAAAAACACCTGTGTCATGCACAAAGTAGATTTGCCAAAATTACAGTTTGTTAACAAGAAATTTGTGGAGTGATTAAAAAACTAGTTGTAATGACTCCAACCTAAGTGTATGTACACTTCCGACTTCAACTATAAGTACAGCTAGCTTGCACAATTTAAAGATCTTGTTCTGTTTTTTTACACAGTTTTATAACTTAAAAAATAGCTAAAAGAAAAATGCTATTGCTGCTACTAATAATAGTTCATAGGATCCTTATTGTTATTGCTAAAGGAATCACATTTAATCTATATTTGTGGCCCGTAGTGATATGTGTCATTCAGGGTAACAAAACATTGTCATACAGTATAACACCAGTATTTTATATTTAAATACAATAACTTTGTTTTGTTGACTCAGAGAGACAAAAACAAATCTCAAAGGATTAAGTTAAATATATTTTTATAGATTTTAGCAGGACGTTTTTGTAAAAAAAAACCTGTGACACATCAAATATGAGGGAGTCAAAATAAAATCATGTCAGTTTTTCTGGGTAGTTATATTTCTGCCCGTCTAAGCATGGATATATAACCTTGTGATTATAACACTTAGTTTTATGAATTACATTTTACTTGGGTACATTCATATGAATCACAAAACAAATGATTTATTGGCTTTATTTTTGATTATAACTAATAATAGGGCATAGGTGACTCTCCAATGAACATAAAAAAGCAATTCAAGGAATTGTAATTGCTGTTTATTTTTATTGTTACTTTGAAAACCTTATATGACTTTGACCCATGAACCTGAGAGCTCAGAATCACAATCACAGTGTGAGCCAAGATATACTATTGATTCCTTTGGGGGAGTGGGATGGTGTTCCCGAAAATGGAGAAGGAGCAGGCAATTCAACAGCGAATTTAAAGATTCACCTATCCATAAATGGAATCGGAGTGGAATTGTTTTGGGCATAGGTGACTCTCCAATGATCATAAAAAAAGCATTTCAGGGAATTGTAATTGCTGTTTAATTTTATTGTTACTTTGAAAACCTTATATGACTTTGACCCATGAACCTGAGAGCTCAGAATCGCAATCACAGTGTGAGCCAAGATATACTATCGATTCCTTTGGGGGAGTGGGATGGTGTTCCCGAAAATGGAGAAGGAGCAGGCAATTCAACAGCGAATTCAAAGATGCACCTATCCATAAATGGAATCGAAGTGGAATTGTTTTTCCTCCGATTCATTTTTACCCGTTTCAATGGATGTGCCACCTTGTCCCGGTTCCGCTGTTTCGACTCTCTCTCTCTCTCAACCTATGAATGCTCAGCTATGAAAAGCCAACTGACATTTGCTCCTGAGGTGCTGAACTGTTGCACCCTCTATAACCACTGTGGTTATTATTCTGATGTAAAAATATATTTTTCTAAAATATATTTGATTGTTTGCTGTTCTGCATGCTGTGTATTCACTAACAGTCTGAGTGATGGGACATTTTTATAGTATCTATAACACATTTTGGTGTGTATTTAATCTGCATCTTAACTTCTTAAAGTAGCAATCAGCAGTAGAAACAATAACAAAGTGTCTACCTGCTCCTCTTTCGGTAAAAAACTGAGGGATGGGGCTGGAGAAATGTAACCACTCTCAAATTCATAGACAGAGCTGTAGATGCAAGGACTGACCATTCATGATATCAAAATTGTAAGCCTGTTTCTATGATCTGTTTCCCCTACCATGTACCCAGTTTGCTTTGGATAAAGGCATCTGCTAAATGGCATATATTATTCAAGTCTACTTTGACTCTGCCAACTAGCTGCCCAGTGTCGTTACCATTCTTTCAAATAGAAGGCAGCCAAAGCTAGTTGAACTCACTACTCTAGTGACAGGGACACAGGATTAGTGCGCACTGAAAGTAGTTTTAATGGATATCAATGGATATACAGTACCAGTCAAAAGTTTGAACACACCTACTCATTCAAGGGTTGTTCTTTATTTTTACTATCTTCTACGTTGTAGAATGATAGGGAAGATATCAAAACTATGAAATAACACATATGGAATCATGTAGTAACCAAAAAAGTGTTAAGCAAATCCAAATATATTTTAGATTTTAGATTCTTCAAGGGAGCCACCCTTTGCCTTGATGGCAGCTTTGCACACTCTTGGCATTCTCTCAACCAGCTTCACCTGGAATGTTTTTCCAACAGTCTTCAAGGGGTCCTACATATGCTGAGCATTGTTGGCTTCTTTTCCTTCACTCTGTGGTCCAATTCATCCCAAAACATCTAAATTTGGTTTAGGCTGGGGTGATTGTGGAGGCCAGGTCATCTGATGCAGCACTCCTTCTAGGTCAAATAGCCCTTACACAGCCTGGAGGTGTGTTTTGGGTCATTGTCCTGTTGGAGAAAAAACCATAGTCCCCAGATGGGATGGCGTATCACTGCAGAATGCTGTGGTAGCCATGCTGGCTAAGTGTGCCTTGAATTCAAAATAAATCACAGATAGTGTCACCAGCAAAGCACCGTCACACCTCCTCCTCCATGCTTCACGTTGGGAACCACACGTGCAGAGATCATCCGTTCAACTACTCTGCGTATCACAAAGACATGGTGGTTGGAACCAAAAATCTCAAATTTGGACCATAGGACAGGTTTCTATTGGTCTAAAATCCAATGCTCATGTTTCCTGGCCCAAGTAAGTCTCTTCCTATTATTGCGGACCTTTAGTAGTGGTTTCTTTGCAGCAATTCGACCATGAAGGCCTGATTCACGCAGTCTTCTCTGAACAGTTGATGTTGAGATGTGTCTGTTACTTGAGCTGCAATCTGAGGTGCAGTTAACTCCAATGAACGTATCCTCTGCAGCAGAGGTAACTGGGACTTCCTTTACTGTGGCGGTCATCATGAGAGCCAGTTTCATCAAACCAGTTTCATGGTTTTTGCGACTGCAAATATCTTCCTGATTGACTGACCTTCATGTCAGTAATGATGGCCTGTCGTTTCTCTTTGCTCATTTGAGCTGTTCTTGCCATAATATGGACTTGGTCTTTTAACCAAATAGAGCTATCTTCTGTATACCACACCTACCGTATTACAACACAACTGATTGTCTCAAAAGCATTAAGAAGAAAATAAATTCTACAAATGAACTTTTAACAAGGCACACCAGTTAATTGAAATGCATTCCAGGTGACTGAAGTTGATTGAGATGAAGCTGAAGCTTCATGAAGCTGATTGAGAGAATACAAAGAGTGTGCAAAGCTGTCATCAAGGCTAATGGTGGCTAATTTGAAGGATGTCCAATAGAAAATATATTTTTATTTGTTTAACACTTTTTTGGTTACTACATGATTCCATATATGTTATTTCATAGTTTTGACGTCTTCACTAGTATTCTACAAGGTAGAAAATAGTAAAACATTAAGAAAAATCCATGAATGAGTAGGTGTGTCCAAACTTTTGACTGATAATGCATATATATATACAGTGGGGAGAACAAGTATTTGAATTCCAGCTCTCACAGACCTGTTAGTTTTTCTTTAATTAAGAAGCCCTCCTGTTCTCCACTCATTACCTGTATTAACTGCACCTGTTTGAACTCGTTACCTATATAAAAGACACTTGTCCACACACTCAATCAAACAGACTCCATCCTCTCCACAATGGCCATGACCAGAGAGCTGTATAAGGACATCAGGGATAAAATTGTAGGCCTGCACAAGGCTGGGATGGGCTACAGGACAATAGGCAAGCAGCTTGGTGAGAAGGCAACAGCTGTTGGCGCAATTATTAGAAAATGGAAGAAGTTCAAGATGACAGTCAATCACCCTCGGTCTGGGGCTCCATGCAAGATCTCACCTCGTGGGGCATCAATGATCATGAGGAAGGTGAGGGATCAGCCCAGAGCTACACGGCAGTACCTGGTCAATTACCTGAAGAGAGCTGGGACCACAGTCTTAAAGAAAACCATGAGTAACACACTACCGTCATGGTTTAAAATCCTGCAGCAAGGTCACCCTGCTCAAGCCAGCGCATCTCCAGGCCCGTCTGAAGTTTGCCAATGACCATCTGGATGATCCAGAGGAGGAATGGGAGAAGGTCATGTGGTCTGATGAAACAAAAATAGAGCTTTTTGGTCTAAACTCCACTCGCCGTGTTTGGAGGAAGAAGAAGGATGAATAACACCATCCCAACCGTGAAGCATGGGTGGAAACATCATTCTTCGGGGATGCTTTTCTGCAAAGGGGACAGGAAGACTGCACCGTATTGAGGGGAGGATGGATGGGGCCATGTATTGCAAGATCTTGGCCAACAACCTCCTTCCCTCAGTAAAAGCATTGAAGATGGGTCGTGGCTGGGTCTTCCAACTAAGGAGTGGCTCCGTAGGAAGCATCTCAAGGTCCTGGAGTGGCCTAGCCAGTCCCCAGACCTGAACCCAATAGAAAATCTTTGGAGGGAGCTGAAAGTCCGTATTGCCCAGCGACTGCCCCGAAACCTGAAGGATCTGGAGAAGAATCTGCAGTGTGTGCAAACCTGGTCAAGAACTACAGGAAATGTATGATCGCTGTAATTGCAAACAAAGGTTTCTGTACCAAATACCTGTTCTCCACACTATGTTTTTTCCTCTGACAAATTGGGTAGCCAAATAAAATCACCTGCATGCCGAATATGGCCCGTGGGCCGCCTGTTGGGGAACCTTGTTGTATAGTGCTAGCACACACTGTTATTCCTCAAAAGCCATTTTCCCATCTGTCAGCCAAGTAGCCATTGGTGATCAGTTATGTGATATGGTTGGGTGGGAGGATTTAAATCTCTGTTGCTTCTGTGCCCATTGAAATAGAATTAATGTACTAGAATTAAGTAAATTTAATGGGAATGTCCGCTCTGTGGTCTGGTCCTTTCCATCTGAAGACTCTGCGTTGAGTTAATTAGATCAGCGGGGACAGACAGACCCAGACTGTAAATAGGAGGACATTGAGATATTTAATTGAAGAAGTAGACATTGATATCTAATTGAGGAAGAGTTTATATGAGAGGCTGAACAGACTGGAGTCTCACTGACATTCACACCTGATGAAGGAACAAGGATCTGTTTGCCTCTGAAAGAGGGCCCTGTTTAAGACTGTCCTTAAAAGTTTGGTAGACTGGAAAAACAGTTGTAGGCCTACAGAGTCTGTCTGCAAGGCAAATTGGGAGTATAAAAATAACATGTTAGTGATTCATTCGAAAACGTAAAATGTATTGTTTGGTGGAGAGGAAAATAATGTCTACAGGGTCAGACAGTTTGGCAAATTTAGAGTATAAAAATGATGTTATGTTAGGGATTAAATTTAACATAATCAAATGATCATATGAAAATCAAAGACATGGGATGGTTGCCCAGTAAAAACAAAAAGTGATCTGAGAATGTACTGTTGTCTAGCTACTGTTGATGATTGATCTGCCATCAGATATGCATATTTGGTTTTATTTGCATTTCCACTTCCTCATTGTCCAGGTTGTCTTTTCTGCTTAAATTAGAATGCCAATCTCACTGCATTTAAAACTGTCAATCCCTTCACCTCCTAGCCCTCCCATTCCCTCCTCTCTCTCCATTGGACAAATGCCAGACTTATACCTCAAGCAATAGGATTAGTGTGATTCACAGGCAGTGGCTGTGTAGAAATGAATCCCCTACTTGCACCTGCATGAGTTTGATGCTTTGATACACACCCCTGGAATTCAAGAATGAAGAATCCCGTGCAAGTAGGCCTTTGCAAGGGCTGAATAAGTGTTTTGTTGCCTTCGTCGCTTTCAATCTGCGCAGGTAATGTTGTCTATGCGGATGTGATGATTGTATAAGAAAACAGTCATATTTAATTTAACCGATTTAGATTTGACCCTCATTCAAACGTGTCATGACAACGCACAATCTTCTCCTAAATTAGGCTAAATCAGGCGAGCCACAAAAACACCGAAAGATTGTCTGAAATGTAACAATGCATTCATGTCCAACTCTCTGGGTTGGGCTTTTAAAGGGATTATATGTTGTTATTAGCCTACACATTTAAATTAAGAATGATGTTGCTGTTAAATTAACAGCATTCTGTAAATTAAGAATGCCGTTGTAGAATATAGCTAAACTTTGATTTAGGTGACGACAAGTTCTCTCTGTCATTAGGCTATTTTAAGAACCCTGGAATTGGGATTCTTGAATACAAGCAAAGTGAATGAATCAACAAAATAATGTACATAACAATATTTAGCAATAACCCCTTTAATCATAATAGTTAGTAGTGCTGGAGAGCTCCAGTGACCTGCATTTGAAAAAGTATATTGTTCACTAGATATTGTTCTTTACAGGAGTAGTAAACGAAAAACACACACACATACTGCACACACACACTTTTACATTCATCATTTGCTGCTGCTACTCTGTTATTTATTTCACTCGTATTATTATATAACCTGATGCCTAGTCACTTTACCCTTCTCTCATGTACATATCTACCTCAAATACCTCTTAACTCTAGTAGGCCTACTGGTAGCCTACTCTCTGTATATAGCTCCATTCTTGAGTATTTTCTTTTTATTCCTCATGTTACTATTTTATTTATATTATTATTTCTAAACTCCGCATCCCTGGGAAGGTCTCTTAAGCAAGCATTTCACGGTAAAGTCTGCACTAGTTGTATATTCGGCGCATGTGACGTGACACATTCAATCTGATTTGATTTGAATATATATATATAATAATAATAATCAATGTCCCAAGCAGTGAGAGTCTAAAACACAATCTCGGCTGAGCCAACAAAACAACATAGCAATTAACTGAAACGACAACACTCATTTTCAAAGCATCTCGCATGCACCTGACATACCTGCGGAAGAATTCGCAGCCACATTGTTTCTGTGCGTTTATTTGCTGATTTCTCCAAACTCCACTCCTTCCTTGCCGCAGCTACTGTGTTACCACGAGATGCCTCCTGTACCAGAGTAGGGATACTCAATCATCACAAGAGAGGATATCACACCACTTTTGGAATGAATCTTGCACACATGAAACACCAACTGTCAGTCAGTTACTTATCGTTATGCATTTTCTCAACTCTGAAGTCCCAATAAGCCTCTAAATTGCCGGTCATTATCTTATGGAGATACGTTTGGTTTGATCGGTGTCAGTCCATTTCAGAGGAAATTCAAACGTCTCTTCGGAAATATTGGTTGTACTATGTAGTTCAGTAGTCTATTTCCTTCTGTATTACAACGCTATATATTCCAGCGAATGGACTTTCCAGTGTACCGCGTTTTGCGTGGTTTTAATAATAGCCTACATGTAAATAACTCTTCTTCTCCATGTACATTAAACGAACATGACAGGTTCCAATAATTAATTCAGTGGGCCGATTGAAAGTCGGTCAGAGATTGAGGTCGGGTCTCGCGAACTTCAAAGCGTTGACAGCCTTTGCATCGTCCTTTCTCAACCCCTCTTCATAACAGTATTGCTTATCCGATGTGAGACTGGTCCGGTGCTCCAATATTTATTTTCTTAATGCTGACTTCTCCAAAATACCATTTAACTTGTAATTGCTAGGCAACATACACCACACGCCTGTCTCAGAGGGAAATAATAGCCTTAATTAAAAGCTGCCCGCTGCGCTCCAAAAACTGAAGGGAAGAGTGCTTCGCAGGCTCAGTTTCAGAAATCGCGTAATATGATGTGTTTGACACAACTACACCGGTATCATCTTAACGCAGTGCGCGTCCACAGTCTTTATCGCTCTTGGGGTGTTTCAGCTCCGATTCCACTTCACTCAGTCCGACCGACTGCTTTCAGAATTTGAAATATTTGTTTGCGGTGTGTCTCTCTCAGCCTCCATAGGCAAATAGAACAAACTCCAGCATGCGATCGCATAGACTATCCTACGTCACTGCACACTTTACGGCTCTCCTCTCTTCACTTTTGTTTTTCCTCCTGAGAGCAAATTACCTTCATTTCACTTTTATCAAAACAACATGTTAGACATGCTTCTCGATTTATGGCCAAGGGTACACAACTCCAGGGAGCAGGAAAATGTGTCTGTGAAGCTGTGATATGGTTAAATGAAAGCAATAATTTTCCTCGGAAGCCCCATTGAAAGCTGTAGACCCATGTCATATACTGTATGGGAACATAAAGATAAATAATTATAATGTAATTTAGGCTGGCCACTCAAATAATCCCCTTTACCCCTTCTTCTCTTTCTCCATTGCACTGCATTATATCTCCTGATGCCCCAGCATGTGTATAGTGGAAAAAAACACTATACACAAATGTAATCATATTGTTATTGATTTGTACACATTTTTTATAACACCTTTTTCAAGGTAAGCATACCATGTAACTTAAAACCCCCCATTCCTGTCAATGTAAATAGTCCGGGTGGCCATTTGATTAATTGTTCAGTAGTCTTATAGCTTGGGGGTAGAAGCTGGTAAGGATCCTTTTGGACTTAGACTTGGCGCTCTGGGACCATTTGCCGTGCGGTAACAGAGAGAACAGTCTGTGACTTGGGTGATGAGTCTTTTCCAATTTTTTGGGCCTTCCTGACACCGCCTAATATATAGTTCCTGGATGGCAGGAAGCTTGGCCCCAGTGATGTACTGGGCCGTACACACTACCCTCTGTAGTACCTTATGGTGGGATGCTGAGCAGTTGCCATACCAGGCAGTTATGCAACCGGTCAGGATGCTCTTGATGGGGCAGCTGTAGAACTTTTTGAGGATCTGGGGACCCATGCCATTTCTTTGCAGTCTCCTTAGGGGGAAAATGTGTTGTCGTACCCTCTTCATGACTGTCTTGGTGTGTTTGGACCATGTTAGTTTGTTGGTGAAGTGGACACCAAGGAGCTTGAAACTCTCAACCCACTCCACTACAGCCCCGTCAAAGTGAATGGGTGCGTTTTCGGCTCTCCTTTTCCAGTAATCCTTGATTAGCTATTTTGTCTTGTTCACGTTGAGGGAGAGGTTGTTGTCCTGGCACCACACTGCCAGGTCTCTGACCTCCTCCCTAAAGGTTGTCTCAACATTGTTGGTGATCAGGCCTACCACGCTTGTGTTGTCAGCAAACTTAATGATGGTTTGGAGTCATGCTTGGCCATGTAGTCGTGGGTGAACAGTGAGTACAGGAGGGGACTAAGCACGTAACCCTGAGGGTCCCCGAGTTGAGGATTAGCATAGCAGATGTGTTGTTGCCTACCCTCACCACCTGGGGGCAACCCGTCAGGAAGTCCAGGATCCAGTTGCAGAGGTAGGTGTTTAGTCCCAGGGTCCTTAGTTTTGTGATGAGATTTGTGGGCACGATGGTGTTTAATACTGAGCTGTAGTCAATATACAGCATTCTCACATAGGTGTTCCTTTTGTCCATGTGGGAAAGGGCAGTGTGGAGTGTGATTGCGTCATCTGTTGATCTGTTGGGCAGTATGTGAATTGGAGTGCGTCTAGGGTTTCCGGGATGATGATGTTGATGTGAGCCACAGCCAGCCTTTCAAAGCACTTCATGGCTATTGACATGAGTGCTACGTGGCAGTCATTTAGGCAGATTACCTTCACTTTCTTGTCCATATGTACTGTGGTGGTCTGCTTGAAACATGTAGGCGTTGCCTGTTTGATGGTTACTCTGAGGGCATAGCGGGATTTCTTATAAGCGTACGGATGAGTGTCCCGCTCCTTGAAAGTGGCAGCTCTAGCCTTTACCTCGGTGCGGATGTTGCCTGTAATCCATGGCTCCTGGTTGTGATATGTACATATGGTCACTGTGGGGAAGACATTGTCAATGCACTTATTAATGATGCTGGTGACTGACGTGGTATACTCCTCAATGCCATTGGATGAATCCCAAAACATATTCCAGTCTGTGCTAGCAAAACAGTCCTGTAGCTTAGCATCTGACCACTTCCGTATTCTGCGAGTCACTGGTACTTCCTGCTTTAGTTTTAGCTTGTAAGCAGGAATGAGGAGGATGCAAATCTGACTATAATTCTGAGGGAGAGCTGTGTATGTGTCTCTGTGTGTGGAGTTAAGGTGGTCTACAGTTTTTTCCTCTGGTTGCACATATAACATGCTGGTAGAAATTGGGTAAAACAGATTTAAGTTTATTTGCATTAAAGTCCTTGGCCACTAGGAGCGCCGCTTCTGAATGAGTATGTTCTTGTTTGCTTATGGCCTTATATAGCTCGTTGAGTACGGTCTTAGTGCCAGCTTCGGTTTGTGGTGGTAAGTAGACAGCTATGAAAAATATAGATGAAAACTATCTCGGTAGATAGTGTGGTCTACAGCTTTTCATGAGTACTCTACCTCAGGTGAGCAATACCTCGACACTTCCTTAATATTAGACATCACGCACCAGCTGTTGTTGACAAATAGACACACACCCCCCACCCTTCATCTTACCAGATGTAGCTGTTCTGTCCTGCCAATGAATGGAAAACCCAGCCAACTGTATATTAACCGTGTCATCGTTTAGCCACAACTCTGTGAAGCACAAGATATTACCGTTTTTAATGTCCCATTGGTAAGATAGTTTCGATGGGAGATCATCAAGTTTATTCTCCAGTGATTGCAATTTGGCCAATAGAATGGATGGTAGAGACGGGTTACACACTCGCCAACAAATTCTCACAAGGCACCCAGATCTCTGCCCCCTGTATTTCGTATTTTCTTCAAGCGATAGACAGGGATTTGTGCCTGGTCTCGGAGAAGCAGTATATCCTTCGCGCCGAACTCATTAAAGAAAAAATCTTTTGTTATGCAGGTGAAGGAGGACCCAAACGCGACTTAACAGAAACAGAGTTTATTAATGCTCAAAACCGAATAACTGAAATCCTCTAGATAGTAGAGGGGAAAACAACTGGAGAAGCGGCCACAGACTGCAGGTCGCTTCGGGTAGGCGCAGGCCGTAGTCAACTGAAACACCTGCTCACACGCAGCGTCTGAAGAAGGCACAAAACACGACAGGACAGGGTGATACACAATCACGGCAAAAAACACGACAGGACAGGGCGAAACGCAATTACAGCATGGAATACAAAACAAGGAACCGACGGAACAGGAACGGATTACAAAGGAATAAATAGGGAATCTAATCAGGGGAAAGGATCGGGAACAGGTGTGGGAAGACTAAATGATGATTAGGGGAATAGGAACAGCTGGGAGCAGGAACGGAACGACAGAGAGAAGAGAGAGCGAGAGAGTGAGAGAGGGAGGGGGAGAGAGAGGGATAGGAGGGAAAGAACCAAATAAGACCAGCAGAGGGAAACGAATAGCATGGGGAGCACAGGGACAAGACATGATAATAAATGACAAACATGACAGTACCCCCACTCACCGAGCGCCTCCTGGCGCTCTCGAGGAGGAACACTGGCAGCAACGGAGGAAATCATAGATCAAACGGTCCAGCACGTCCCGAGAAAGAACCCAACTCCTCTCCTCAGGACCGTAACGAAAAACGATAAAAAGGGAAACTAGGGTACTACTCTAAAAAAAAAAAAATGAGAACTAGGGACAGACTGAGACACAGCAAGGGCAGGGACAAGAACAGGAGAGATGCGATGGCAGGGAACAGACTGAGACCCAGCAAGACCAGGAGCAGAAGCAGAAAAAAATTACCAGACTTCTTCTGCGCGCAGTCTGAACACGCAGCCACGAAACGGCGCGTGTCACGCTCCTGAGTCGGCCACCAAAAGCGCTGGCGAATAGACGCAAGAGTGCCTCGAACACCGGGATGACCAGCTAACTTGGCAGAGTGAGCCCACTGAAGAACAGCCAGACGAGTGGAAACAGGAACGAAAAGGAGGTTACTAGGACAAGCGCGCGGCGACGCAGTGTGCGTGAGTGCTTGCTTAACCTGTCTTTCAATTCCCCAGACTGTCAACCCGACAACACGCCCATAAGGAAGAATCCCCTCGAGATCAGTAGAAGCCACAGAAGAACTAAACAGACGGGATAAGGCATCAGGCTTGGTGTTCTTGCTACCCGGACGGTAAGAAATCACAAACTCGAAACGAGCGAAAAACAACGCCCAACGAGCTTGACGGGCATTAAGTCGTTTGGCAGAACGGATGTACTCAAGGTTCTTATGGTCTGTCCAAACGACAAAAGGAACGGTCGCCCCCTCCAACCACTGTCGCCATTCGCCTAGGGCTAAGCGGATGGCGAGCAGTTCACGGTTACCCACATCATAGTTGCGCTCAGATGGCGACAGGCGATGAGAAAAATAAGCGCAAGGATGAACCTTATCGTCAGACTGGAAGCGCTGGGATAGAATGGCTCCCACGCCTACCTCTGAAGCGTCAACCTCGACAATGAATTGTCTATGTGACGTCAGGAGTAACGAGGATAGGAGCGGACGTAAAACGTTCTTTTAGAAGATCAAAAGCTCCCTGGGCGGAACCGGACCACTTAAAACACGTCTTGACAGAAGTAAGAGCTGTGAGAGGGGCAGCAACTTGACCGAAATTACGAATGAAACGCCGATAGAAATTAGCGAAACCTAAAAAGCGCTGCAACTCGACACGTGACCTTGGAACGGGCCAATCACTGACAGCTTGGACCTTAGCGGAATCCATCTGAATGCCTTCAGCGGAAATAACGGAACCGAGAAAAGTAACGGAGGAGACATGAAAAGAGCACTTCTCAGCCTTTACGTAGAGACAATTCTCTAAAAGGCGCTGTAGAACACGTCGAACGTGCTGAACATGAATCTCGAGTGACGGAGAAAAAATCAGGATATCGTCAAGATAGACAAAAACAAAAATGTTCAGCATGTCTCTCAGAACATCATTAACTAATGCCTGAAAAACAGCTGGCGCATTGGCGAGACCGAACGGCAGAACCCGGTACTCAAAATGCCCTAACGGAGTGTTAAACGCCGTTTTCCACTCGTCCCCCTCTCTGATGCGCACGAGATGGTAAGCGTTACGAAGGTCCAACTTAGTAAAGCACCTGGCTCCCTGCAGAATCTCGAAGGCTGATGACATAAGGGGAAGCGGATAACGATTCTTAACCGTTATGTCATTCAGCCCTCGATAATCCACGCAGGGGCGCAGAGTACCGTCCTTCTTCTTAACAAAAAGAACCCCGCCCCGGCCGGAGAAGAAGAAGGCACTATGGTACCGGCGTCAAGAGACACAGACAAATAATCCTCGAGAGCCTTACGTTCGGGAGCCGACAGAGAGTATAGTCTACCTCGAGGAGGCGTGGTCCCTGGAAGGAGATCAATACTACAATCATACGACCGGTGAGGAGGAAGGGAGTTGGCTCGGGACCGACTGAAGACCGTGCGCAGATCATGATATTCCTCCGGCACTCCTGTCAAATCGCCAGGTTCCTCCTGAGAAGTAGGGAGAGAAGAAACGGGAGGAATGGCAGACATTAAACACTTCACATGACAAGAAACGTTCCAGGATAGGATAGAATTACTAGACCAATTAATAGAAGGATTATGACATACTAGCCAGGGATGACCCAAAACAACAGGTGTAAACGGTGAACGGAAAATCAAAAAAGAAATAGTCTCACTGTGGTTACCAGATACTGTGAGAGTTAAAGGTAGTGTCTCAAATTTGATACTGGGAAGATGACTACCATCTAAGGCAAACATGGGCGTAGGCTTGTCTAATGGTCTGAAAGGAATGTTATGTTTCCGAACCCATGCTTCGTCCATGAAACAACCCTCAGCCCCAGAGTCAATCAAGGCACTGCATGTAGCACCCGAACCGGTCCAGCGTAGATGGACCGACATAGTAGTACAAGATCTAGATGAAGGGACCTGAGTAGTAGCGCTCACCAGTAGCCCTCCGCTTACTGATGGGCTCTGGCCTCTTACTGGACATGAAATAACAAAATGTCCAGCAACTCCGCAATAGAGGCACAGGCGGTTGGTGATCCTCTGTTCCCTCTCCTTATTCGAGATGCGAATCCCTCCCAGCTGCATGGGCTCAGTCTCAAAGCCAGAGGAGGGAGATGGTTGCGATGCGGAGCAGGGAAACACCGTTGATGCGAGCTCTCTTCCACGAGCCCGGTGACGAAGATCTACCCGTCGTTCTATGCGGATGGCGAGAGCAATCAAAGAGTCCACATCTGAAGGAACCTCCCGGGAAAGAATCTCATCCTTAACCGCTGCGTGGAGTCCCTCCAGAAAACGAGCGAGCAGCGCCGGCTCGTTCCACTCACTAGAGGCAGCAAGAGTGCGAAACTCAATGGAATAATCCGTTATGGACCGTTCACCTTGGCATAAGGAAGCCAGGGCCCTAGAAGCCTCCTCACCAAAAACTGAACGGTCAAAAACCCGAATCATCTCCTCTTTAAAGTTCTGGAATCTGTTAGAGCAATCAGCCCTTGCCTCCCAGATAGCTGTGCCCCATTCTCGAGCCCGGCCAGTAAGGAGTGAAATGACGTAAGCAACCCGAGCTCTCTCTCTAGAGTATGTGTGGGGTTGGAGAGAGAACACAATCTCACACTGCGTGAGAAAGGAGCGGCACTCAGTGGGCTGCCCGGAGTAGCAAGGTGGGTTATTAACCCTGGGTTCTGGAGGCTCGGCAGGCCAGGGAGTAACAGGTGGCACGAGACGTAGACTCTGGAACTGTCCAGAGAGGTCGGAAACCTGAGCGGCCAGGTTCTCCACGGCATGGCGAGCAGCAGACAATTCCTGCTCGTGTCTGCCGAGCATGGCTCCTTGGATCTTGACGGCAGTGTAAACAGCGTCTGAAGTCGCTGGGTCCATTCTTTGGTCGGTTCCTTCTGTTATGCAGGTGAAGGAGGACCCAAACGCGACTTAACAGAAACAGAGTTTATTAATGCTCAAAACCGAATAACTGAAATCCTCTAGATAGTAGAGGGGAAAACAACTGGAGAAGCGGCCACAGACTGCAGGTCGCTTCGGGTAGGCGCAGGCCGTAGTCAACTGAAACACCTGCTCACACGCAGCGTCTGAAGAAGGCACAAAACACGACAGGACAGGGTGATACACAATCACGGCAAAAAACACGACAGGACAGGGCGAAACGCAATTACAGCATGGAATACAAAACAAGGAACCGACGGAACAGGAACGGATTACAAAGGAATAAATAGGGAATCTAATCAGGGGAAAGGATCGGGAACAGGTGTGGGAAGACTAAATGATGATTAGGGGAATAGGAACAGCTGGGAGCAGGAACGGAACGACAGAGAGAAGAGAGAGCGAGAGAGTGAGAGAGGGAGGGGGAGAGAGAGGGATAGGAGGGAAAGAACCAAATAAGACCAGCAGAGGGAAACGAATAGCATGGGGAGCACAGGGACAAGACATGATAATAAATGACAAACATGACATCTTTATCCAGTTCGAGGTGAGTATTCACTGTTCTGATGTCCAGAAGCTCTTTTCGGTCATAAGAGATGGTAGCAGCAACATTATGTGCAAATTAAGTTACAAACAATGTGAAGAAACACACAAAATAGTACAGTTGGTTAGGAGACTGTGAAATGGCAGTCATCTTCTCCGGCACCATTGTATCCAAATTACATTTTCACGTGAAAAGTTTTGGTCCAGAAGGGGGCTAGGCCTGCATCTCTTCTAAAGTCTGGCTAAAAGTTTGAAAGGAATAGGAGTCTTATTCTGTACATTTAGCTATTGTTTACTTATCTAAAGTATACGAACCTTGCCAGAAGGCATACCAGCTAACATAGTTAGACAGGCTACTGTTCTTTCTCTTGCTAGCTACTCTTGTAGGTACTTGGCAAATGGTGAAAAATCTGTCAATATACCCTTGAGCAAGGCACTTAACCCTAATTGCTCCTGTAAGTTGCTCTGCTAAATGACTAAAATGCACAAATATAAATGTAATTTAATTGATTGACTAAAATGGCTACTTGGTAGCTAGTTATGAGGTTGGGAAACTCTCTGGGCTAGATAAAGCCAACTTCATGAAATTGATAGGGGGCTAGTAGTATTACAGAGAGGAAAAATTTGTATTATTTAAGAAAAATGTAAAGAAGACAAATCTGAGGGGGCATGTGCCTCTGTGCCCCCTATGGGCATTATGCCTCCGCATACACAAACAACAGTTTTGGCCACAAGCATGTCCTTTATCTCTCAGAGGTAAAGTAAGGGGCAGGCTTAAATTATTTCTTAGAGGAGTTAGAAAGATTGATGAGATGACAAAAGCCGTTTTTAACAAATAGAGTAGGTCTATCTGACATCTGACATATTGCACCACTAAAGCAATGATATCCCATGTGATGATGAATGGCCTACTCTACGAGGTTATTGGGAAACTCACTGAATATAAAGATGGAGACTTGGGGAGAGGAACACTGTTGCTACCTCGCTCAGTAGAGGAGCAAACCGAAGAGAAGAGGATATTCAGCCACTCTTGGTGGACAATAGAAGTTAGTTTAACAAATAAGAGAAGAAGACTTGGAAACCAAATGCATTTGTATTATTTTATTATGAAAAAGAATGCCGTATTAGAATAAAATAATATAATTTTCCAATTTTTATGAGCATACAATATAGCTCAGTATTGTTACTATTTTTTTTGTAATATTTTTTCCTCATATTTATCGAGGGTGCGAGTAAGGTGACTGTGTATACTGTATGTCCAAAAGAACACAATAATCATCATAAGAATACTTCCAGAAGCACCTTGTGGAGAAGTTAGGGTTTTGAAATAATTTTCTTGTACCACAGTCGGTAGAATACATGTTATATGTTATATGTTGACTTGTGTGTCCTGTAAAGGTCATCATTACCTAATAGTATCTCTGAATCTGCACATTTTGTTAACCTAGGAACCTGAATCATGATTGTCTCTTTGTGTAGTATCGTGTTTTTATAACTTTTGGGGGGACAATAAAGGACATTCTGTCCCTCAGGGGCACTGTTGTTGATCCTATTGTGCCACCCCAACCCTCATATCATGGGGTGTGGTTACAACCAGGCCACCTGTGAGGCAGTATTCAATGTCCATTCATATTTCAGGAAGTCGGGAGATGCATTTACATTTACATTTAAGTCATTTAGCAGACGCTCTTATCCAGAGCGACTTGGAAACTGGCCACTATGAGCAACAGTGAGCGCTGTTTCCTTCAAGTAGTTTTCGGTTTTGCTAGGGTGTTGTGGACGGTATTTAAAAAAATGTAGGATCCTCATTAGCTGCTACTAAAGCATCAGCTAGTCTTCATGAGGTCCACATGAAACATGACATAATACATATTATAAACTGGGTGCCTTAGAACAGCCATTAGCCGTGGAATATTGGCCATATACCACACCCCCTCGTGCCTTATTGCTTAATTATAAACTGGGTGGTTCGAGCCCTGAATGCTGATTGGCTAACAGCCATGGTATATCAGACCAAATCCAAATAGCAGATGTTCTGAAAGAGCTGCAAAACCTGGACCCGTACAAATCAGCTGGGCTTGACAATCTGGACCCTCTATTTCTGAAACTATCTGCCGCCATTGTCGCAACCCCTATTACCAGCCTGTTCAACCTCTCTTTCATATCGTCTGAGATCCCCAAGGATTGGAAAGCTGCCGCAGTCATCCCCCTCATCCCCTCATCCCCACCCTGGACCCAAACTGTTATAGACCTATATCCATCCTGCCCTGCCTATCTAAGGTCTTCGAAAGCCAAGTCAACAAACAGGTCACTGACCATCTCGAATCCCACCGTACCTTCTCCGCTGTGCAATCTGGTTTCCGAGCCGGTCACGGGTGCACCTCAGCTACACTCAAGGTTCTAAACGATATCATAACCGCCATCGATAAAAGACAGTACTGTGCAGCCGTCTTCATCGACCTCGCCAAGGCTTTCGACTCTGTCAATCACCATATTCTTATCGGCAGACTCAATAGCCTCGGTTTTTCGGATGACTGCCTTGCCTGGTTCACCAATTACTTTGCAGACAGAGTTCAGTGTGTCAAATCGGAGGGCATGCTGTCCGGTCCTCTGGCAGTCTCTATGGGGGTGCCACAGGGTTCAATTCTCGGGCCGACTCTTTTCTCTGTATATATCAAAGATGTTGCTCTTGCTGCGGGCGATTCCCTGATCCACCTCTACGCAGACGACACCATTCTATATACTTTTGGCCCGTCATTGGACACTGTGCTATCTGACCTCCAAACGAGCTTCAATGCCATACAGCACTCCTTCCGTGGCCTCCAACTGCTCTTAAACGCGAGTAAAACCAAATGCATGCTTTTCAACCGATCGCTGCCTGCACCCGCATGCCTGACTAGCATCACCACCCTGGATGGTTCCGACCTTGAATATGTGGACATCTATAAGTACCTAGGTGTCTGGCTAGACTGCAAACTCTCCTTCCAGACTCACATCAAACATCTCCAATCGAAAATCAAATCAAGTGTCGGCTTTCTATTCCGCAACAAAGCCTCCTTACATTTACATTTAAGTCATTTAGCAGACGCTCTTATCCAGAGCGACTTACAAATTGATGCATTCACCTTATGACATCCAGTGGAACAGCCACTTTACAATAGTGCATCTAAATATTTTAAGGGGGGGGGGTGAGAAGGATTACTTTATCCTATCCTAGGTATTCCTTAAAGAGGTGGGGTTTCAGGTGTCTCCGGAAGGTGGTGATTGACTCCGCTGTCCTGGCGTCGTGAGGGAGTTTGTTCCACCATTGGGGAGCCAGAGCAGCGAACAGTTTTGACTGGGCTGAGCGGGAACTGACTGTACTTCCTCAGTGGTAGGGAGGCGAGCAGGCCAGAGGTGGATGAACGCAGTGCCCTTATTTGGGTTTAGGGCCTGATCAGAGCCTGGAGGTACTGAGGTGCCGTTCCCCTCACAGCTCCGTAGGCAAGCACCATGGTCTTGTAGCGGATGCGAGCTTCAACTGGAAGCCAGTGGAGAGAGCGGAGGAGCGGGGTGACGTGAGAGAACTTGGGAAGGTTGAACACTAGACGGGCTGCGGCGTTCTGGATGAGTTGTAGGGGTTTAATGGCACAGGCAGGGAGCCCAGCCAACAGCGAGTTGCAGTAATCCAGACGGGAGATGACAAGTGCCTGGATTAGGACCTGCGCCGCTTCCTGTGTGAGGCAGGGTCGTACTCTGCGGATGTTGTAGAGCATGAACCTACAGGAACAGGCCACCGCCTTGATGTTAGTTGAGAACGACAGGGTATTGTCCAGGATCACGCCAAGGTTCTTAGCGCTCTGGGAGGGGGACACAATGGAGTTGTCAACCGTGATGGCGAGATCATGGAACGGGCAGTCCTTCCCCGGGAGGAAGAGCAGCTCCGTCTTGCCGAAGTTCAGCTTGAGGTGGTGATCCGTCATCCACACTGATATGTCTGCCAGACATGCAGAGATGCGATTCGCCACCTGGTCATCAGAAGGGGGAAAGGAGAAGATTAATTGTGTGTCGTCTGCATAGCAATGATAGGAGAGACCATGTGAGGTTATGATAGAGCCAAGTGACTTGGTGTATAGCGAGAATAGGAGAGGGCCTAGAACAGAGCCCTGGGGGACACCAGTGGTGAGAGCGCGTGGTGAGGAGACAGATTCTCGCCACGCCACCTGGTAGGAGCGACCTGTCAGGTAGGACGCAATCCAAGCGTGGGCCGCGCCGGAGATGCCCAACTCGGAGAGGGTGGAGAGGAGGATCTGATGGTTCACAGTATCGAAGGCAGCCGATAGGTCTAGAAGGATGAGAGCAGAGGAGAGAGAGTTAGCTTTAGCGGTGCGGAGTGCCTCCGTGATACAGAGAAGAGCAGTCTCAGTTGAATGACTAGTCTTGAAACCTGACTGATTTGGATTTCCTTCACTCACGCCGCCAAGCTTACCCTAGTAAAACTGACTATCATACCGATCCTCGACTTCGGCGATGTCATCTACAAAATGGCTTCCAACACTCTACTCAGCAAACTGGATAGCAAACTGGATGCAGTCTATCACAGTGCCATCCGTTTTGTCACTAAAGCACCTTATACCACCCACCACTGCGACTTGTATGCTCTAGTCGGCTGGCCCTCACTACATATTCGTCGCCAGACCCACTGGCTCCAGGTCATCTACAAGTCCATGCTAGGAAAAGCTCCGCCTTATCTCAGTTCACTGGTTACAATGGCAACACCCATCCGTAGCACGCGCTCCAGCAGGTTTATCTCACTGATCATCCCTAAAGCCAACACCTCATTTGGCCGCCTTTCGTTCCAGTACTCTGCTGCCTGTGACTGGAACGAACTGCAAAAATCGCTGAAGTTGGAGGCTTTTATCTCCCTCACCAACTTCAAACATCAGCTATCCGAGCAGCTAACCGATCGCTGCAGCTGTACATAGTCTATTGGTAAATAGCCCACCTATTTTCACCTACCTCATTCCCATACTGTTTTTATACTGTCTTTTATTTATTTACTTTTCTGCTCTTTTGCACACCAATATCTCTACCTGTACATGACCATCTGATCATTTATCACTCCAGTGTTAATCTGCAAAACTGTATTATTCGCCTACCTCCTCATGCCTTTTGCACACATTGTATATAGACTGCCTATTTTTTTCTACTGTGTTATTGACTTGTTAATTGTTTACTCCATGTGTAACTCTGTGTTGTCTGTTCACACTGCTATGCTTTATTTTGGCCAGGTCGCAGTTGCAAATGAGAACTTGTTCTCAACTAGCCTACCTGGTTAAATAAAGGTGAAATAAAAAATAAAATAAATAAATACCATGGGTATGGCAAAACATTTATTTGAATGCTCTAATTAAGTTGGTAACCCGTTTATAATAGCAATAAGGCACCTCGGGGATTTGTGATATATGGCCAATATCCCACTGCTAAAGGCTGTGTCCAGGCACTCCGCGTTGCGTTGTGCATAAGAACAGCCCTTAGACGTAGTATATAATGTACAGAACATCATTGATTAAGATGGGACCGGAGCAGAAGGCAGATGTTTTACATGCCCCCGACCGATTGTGATTTTTTATTTGTTTATCAGTCCAGAGGTTAGCACTAAGATAGCATTGAATGAGCTGTATTCCACCATAAACAAACAAGAAATCGCTCACCCAGAGGCGGCGCTCCTATAAGCCGGGGACTTTAATGCAGGGAAACATAAATCAGTTATCGCACAGCAAGCGGTACTGGAGTGCCAAGTTTAGGTCCAAAAGGCTTCTAAACAGCTTCTACCCCCAAGACATAAGACTCCTGAACATCTAATCAAAGGGCTACCCAGACTATTTACATTGCCCCCCCCCCTTTACGCTGCTGCTACTCCCTGTTATCTATGCATAGTCACTTTAATAACTCTACCTAAGTCTACATATTACCTCAATTACCTCGACTAAACATTGACTCTGTACCGATACCCACTGTATATAGACTCGCTATTGTTATTTCACTGCTCCTCTTTGATTGTTTGTTACTTTTATTTCTTTTTTTGGGGGGGGTGTTTTTCTTGAAACTGCATTGTTGGTTAAGGGCTTGTACGTCAGCATTTCTCTGTTTTCGAGCATATGTGACAAATAGCTTTTGATTTGATTATGATTTACACACAATATCTAGGTTTAATATAATAATAATATAATAATATATGCCATTTAGCACACGCTTTTATCCAAAGCGACTTACAGTCATGTGTGCATACATTCTACGTATGGGTGGTTCCGGGGATCGAACCCACTACCCTGGCGTTACAAGCGCCATGCTACATGTCATGCCCTGACCTGAGTATTCTTTGTTTTCTTTATTGTTTTGGTTAGGTCAGGGTGTGAAATGGGTGATGTATGTGTTTTTTTTACTGTCTAGGGGTTTTGTAGGTTTTGGGGTTGGTTACTATCTAAGTGTTTATATATGTCCATGGTTGCCTAGATTGGTTCTCAATTAATGCAGGTGTGTATCGTTGTCTCTGATTGGGAACCAATTCACGCTGCGCCTTGGTCTCCTCCATACATCGACTGTGACAATACAGTATATATAAAATGGCTGTCTCATCACAGTCCCGTTTGTGCAGGTGTTCTTTAAATGTAGTCATGGCTCTACATAATACTGTTCGGGGACTGTAAAGTGACCTCTGGTTGCGTGTCTTGTGTTGTACCGATGAGTGTTTGAACTGTGTTCCAACTGCTTGAACAGTCACTTCGGTACCTTAAACACATCAATGCCTAGCACAAAGACCAACACTCAATCAAATCAAATGTATTTACATAGCCCTTCGTACATCAGCTGATATCTCAAAGTGCTGTACAGAAATCCAGTCTAAAACCCCAAACGGCAAGCAATGCTGTTGTAGAAGCACGGTGGCTAGGAAAAACTTCCTAGAAAGGCCAAAACCTAGGAAGAAACCTAGAGAGGAACCAAGTTGAATCTACATAAAGTTCTTCATACATGAGTTGTCATGCAGTCAATATGCTGTTCTGACCTTGTGTGCGAAGTCAAATGGCACAGACAAATCAATACGAAAATAGATATGTTCTTTGAGGGGTGGCCAGTCCTGGCCAGTTTATGTGGGGTGGCCAGTCCTCTTCTGGCTGTGCCAAGTGGAGATTATAACAGAATATGGCCAAGATGTTCAAATGTTCATTAATGACCAGCATGGTCAAATAATAATAATCACAGGCAGAACAGTTGAAACTGGAGCAGCAGCACGGCCAGGTGGACTGGAGACAGCAAGGAGTCATCATGTCAGGTAGTCCTGAGGCATGGTCCTAGAGCTCAGGTCCTCCGAGAGAGAGAAAGAGAGAATTAGAGAGAGCATACTTAAATTCACACAGGACACCGGATAGGACAGGAGAAGTACTCCAGATATAACAAACTGACCCTAGCCCCCCGACACAAACTACTGCAGCATAAATACTGGAGGCTGAGACAGGAGGGTCAGGAGACACTGTGGCCCCATCCGATGGCCCTGTCCGGGGGTGTCAAACAGGAAGGATATAACCCCACCCACTTTGCCAAAGCACAGCCCCCACACCACTAGAGGGATATCTTCAACCACCAAATTACCATCCTGAAACAAGGCAGAGTACAGCCCACAAAGATCTCCGCTACGGCACAACCCAAGGGGGGGCGCCAACCCGGACAGGAAGAGCCCTAGTAAAGCCAGTGACTCAGCCCCTGTAATAGGGTTAGAGGCAGAGAATCCCAGTGGAAAGAGGGGAACCGGCCAGGCAGAGACAGCAAGTGCGGTTCGTTGCTCCAGAGCCTTTCCGTTCACCTTCACACTCCTGGGCCAGACTACACTCAAACATATGACCCACTGAAGAGATGAGTCTTCAGTAAAGACTTAAAGGTTGAGACCGAGTTTGCGTCTCTCACATGGGTAGGCAGACCATTCCATAAAAATTGAGTTCTATAGGAGAAAGCCCTGCCTCCAGCTGTTTGCTTAGAAATTCTAGGGACAATTAGGAGTCCTGCGTCTTGTGACCATAGCGTACGTGTAGGTATGTACGGCAGGACCAAATCAGAGAGATAGGTAGGAGCAAGCCCATGTAATGCTTTTGTAGGTTAGCAGTACAACCTTGAAATCAGCCCTTGCCTTGACACGAAGCCAGTGTAGGGAGGCTAGCACTGGAGTAATATGATCAAAAAATATTTTGGTTCTAGTCAGGATTCTAGCAGCCGTATTTAGCACAAACTGAAGTTTATTTAGTGCTTTATCCGTGTAGCCGGAAAGTAGAGCATTGCAGTAGTCTAACCTAGAAGTGACAAAAGCATGGATTAATTTTTCTGTATCATTTTAGGACAGATATTTTCAGATTTTTGCAATGTTACGCAGATTGAAAAAAGCTGTCCTAAACAGTCTTGATATGTGTCGTGGAAGGATCCGAATTTGTTGGTAACATTTGTAAGATTTTTAATATTCATCAAATGTGTGTAAGTTACTTCTCATCAGAATGGTATTTTTGTATAATACTGTGGCGAGGTTGCAGTTATCTGTTCTATGTCAAAACTAAGTTGCATGGGCCACAGAGAGGGGAGAGGTCAAAGTGTCATCATGTGTAAACATATCTTTTACTCCCTACCTTTTCTAGTGGGGAAAGAAGGGTGGCAGTGTCTGGAATCATTATATGCTCCCTCTGTTGTTTCTATCTTAACCTATAGCCTCATTCTCCTCTCCGTGAGTTTGTCCAGGAGGTTGTATTTTGAGTTGGTTGTATCTAAATGACAATTTGATATATGCCTGTAGATTTGGAGGATTGGTTTATGGTTCTGGGGTTTGGGAAAGGAGACAAAGCTGAAAGATGAATTATGTCTATGCTGTCTGACTGTGTGTCTTTGCTATTAAAGGAACTCAGTTGCATTGGAAGGGGGCTCTCAGAGAATTCACTGGGAGACACTGAATTTATCTGAGAGTCACAGGATTGTGATAGAGCTCATATAATTAAAGATGGACTTTTATAACTAACTCTGACGTGTGTGTGTGTGGTTTGATCCCATGATTTGGTAAATAGAGGAAATTTCCATGACATATTTTCTTCAAAAGAGAGATCAGGGTCCAGAGTAACGCTGAGGTCCTTCACAGTTTTATTTGAGACGACTGTATAACCATTAAGATTAATTGTCAGATTAAACAGAAGATCTCTTTGTTTCTTGGGACCTAGAACAAGAATCTCTGTTTTGTCTGAGTTTAAAAGTAGAAATTTTGCAGCCATCCACTTCTGAAACACATGCTTCTTAGAAACAATGCTTTTGGTCCTTGTCTAGAATTCACCGTGCTGTGTTTGTGTATCGCCCTGGCTTCTTTCCCGAGGCAACCTGCTGTTCACCTGCTGTTCAAGATCAGAAATTTACCATTAAAGACTCTGTTTTCGTTTCAGATTGAAATGGACAGGTTATATCGTCTGCTGCTCGCCATCATTCAGTGTATCACCTGCCCTGGCCTGCCGAGATTCCCACCTTGCAGGGCAGCCCACTGAGTTTTTCTCACGCAGTGTGGATTGTGTTCATCCAACCCAACACATACTCTAGAGGAACGAGCTCGCTTCGTCATTTCACTCCCTTACTCTCGAGAATGGGGCACAGCTATCTGGGAGGCATCTCTTCTTCAGTGGCCGGGCTAAAAACAAGTTCCAGAACTTTAAGGGCTGATGATTCTTCAGTGCTTCTAGGGCCCTGGCTTCCTTATGCCAGGTGAACGGTCCATAACACTCTTGCTGCCTCTAGTTGGAACGAGGCATTTTTTCTGGAGGACTCCACGCAGTGGTTAAGGATGAGATTCTCTCCCGGGTTCTGCCGATTTGGTCTCGCCCGCAATGGGTAGATCTTCGCCACTGTTTTTCAGGCATTGGTTAATGATGTTCTGAAGAAATGCTGTGCCTCTATTGTTGCTGGATTTTGTTAATTCATGTTTTCTGTCATCTTGACGATAAAATCCTGTTTTTTTCTCCGTCACTGTAGTGCGAATTCATGTTCAGCACGTTCGAAGCGTGTTCTATCTTTTATAGAATTGTCTCTACGTAAAGTCTGAGAAGTGCTCTTTTCATGTCTCCTCCGTTACTTTTCTCGGTTCCGTTATTTCCGCTGAAGGCATTCAGATGGATTCCGCTAAGGTCCAAGCTGTCAGTGATTGGCCCGTTCCAAGGTCACGTGTCGAGTTGCAGCGCTTTTTAGGTTTCGCTAATTTCTATCGGCGTTTCATTCATCAGCCTTCGAATTTCAGGGTCAAGTTGCTGCCCCTCTCACAGCTCTTACTTCTGTCAAGACGTGTTTTAAGTGGGGTCTGCCAATGCGCCAGCTGTTTTTCAGGCATTAGTTCCGCCCAGGGAGCTTTTGATCTTCTAAAAGAATGTTTTACGTCCGCTCCTATCCTCGTTACTCCTGACACTAGACAATTCATTGTCGAGGTTGACTTCTCAAACGTGGGAGCCATTCTATCCCAGCGCCATTCTATCCCAGTCTGACGATAAGGTTCATCCTTGCGCTTATTTTTCTCATCGCCTGTCGCCATCTGAGCGCAACTATGATGTGGGTAACCGTGAACTGCTCGCCATCCGCTTAGCCCTAGGCGAATGGCGACAGTGGTTGGAGGGGGACACAGACCATAAGAACCTTGAGTACATCCGTTCTGCCAAACGACTTAATGCCCGTCAAGCTCGTTGGGCGTTGTTTTTCGCTCGTTTCGAGTTTGTGATTTCTTACCGTCCGGGTAGCAAGAACACCAAGCCTGATGCCTTATCCCGTCTGTTTAGTTCTTCTGTGGCTTCTACTGATCCCGAGGGGATTCTTCCTTATGGGCGTGTTGTCGGGTTAACAGTCTGGGGAATTGAAAGACAGGTTAAGCAAGCACTCACGCACAGTCGCCGCGCGCTTGTCCTAGTAACCTCCTTTTTTTTTCGTTCCTGTTTCCACTCGTCTGGCTGTTCTTCAGTGGGCTCAAAGTTAGCTGGTCATCCCGGTGTTCGAGGCACTCTTGCGTCTATTCGCCAGCGCTTTTGGTGGCCGACTCAGGAGCGTGACACGCGCCGTTTCGTGGCTGCTTGTTCGGACTGCGCGCAGACTAAGTCGGGTAACTCTCCTCCTGCCGGTCGTCTCAGACCGCTCCCATTCCTTCTCGACCATGGTCTCACATCGCCCTAGACTTCATTACCGGTCTGCCTTTGTCTGCGGGGAAGACTGTGATTCTTACGGTTGTCGATAGGTTCTCTAAGGCGGCACATTTCATTCCCCTCGCTAAACTTCCTTCCGCTAAGGAGACGGCACAAATCATTATCGAGAATGTATTCAGAATTCATGGCCTCCCGTTAGACGCCGTTTCAGACAGAGGCCCGCAATTCACGTCACAGTTTTGGAGGGAGTTCTGTCGTTTGATTGGTGCGTCCGTCAGTCTCTCTTCCGGGTTTCATCCCCAGTCTAACGGTCAAGCAGAATCAGACGATTGGTCGCATACTACGCAGCCTTTCTTTCAGAAACCCTGCGTCTTGGGCAGAACAGCTCCCTGGGCAGAATACGCTCACAATTCGCTTCCTTCGTCTGCTACCGGGTTATCTCCGTTTCAGAGTAGTCTGGGTTACCAGCCTCCTCTGTTCTCATCCCAGCTTGCCGAGTCCAGCGTTCCCTCCGCTCAGCGTTTGTCCAACGTTGTGAGCGCACCTGGAGGAGGGTGAGGTCTGCACTTTGCCGTTACAGGGCACAGACTGTGAGAGCCGCCAATAAACGCAGGATTAAGAGTCCAAGGTATTGTTGCGGCCAGAGAGTGTGGCTTTCCACTCGCAACCTTCCTCTTACGACAGCTTCTCGTAAGTTGACTCCGCGGTTCATTGGTCCGTTCCGTGTCTCCCAGGTCGTCAATCCTGTCGCTGTGCGACTGCTTCTTCCGCGACATCTTCGTCGCGTCCATCCTGTCTTCCATGTCTCCTGTGTTAAGCCCTTTCTTCGCACCCCGTTCATTCCCTCCCCCTCCCGTCCTTGTCGAGAGCGCACCTATTTACAAGGTACATAAGATCATGGACATGCGTTCTCGGGGACGGGGTCACCAATACTTAGTGGATTGGGAGGGTTACGGTCCTGAGGAGAGGAGTTGGGTTCCGTCTCGGGACGTGCTGGACCGTTCACTCATTGATGATTTCCTCCGTTGCCGCCAGGATTCCTCCTCGAGTGCGCCAGGAGGCGCTCGGTGAGTGGGGGTACTGTCATGTTTTGTCATTTATTATCTTGTCTTGTCCCTGTGCTTCCCATTCTATTCGTTTCCCTCTGCTGGTCTTATTAGGTTCTTTCCCTCTTTCTATCCCTCTCTCTCCCCTCCCTCTCTCACTCTCTCGCTCTCTCTTCTCTCTATCGTTCCGTTCCTGCTCCCAGCTGTTCCTATTCCCCTAATCAATCATTTAGTCTTCCCAACCTGTTCCCGATCCTTTCCCCTGATTAGAGTCCCTATTTCTTCCTTTGTGTTCCGTTCCTGTCCTGTCGGTTCCTTGTCTAGAATTCACCGTGCTGTGTTTGTGTATCGCCCTGTCGTGTCGTGTTTTCCTCAGATGCTGCGTGGTGAGCAGGTGTCTGAGTCTGTCTGGTTCAAGTGCCTTCCCGAGGCAACCTGCTGTTCACCTGCTGTTCAAGATCGAGTCTCCAGTTTGTCCTCGTCATTTCGAGTGAAAGTTGTGTTTTTTGTTTGTATTTACTTTACTGGATTAAAGACTCTGTTTTCGCCAAGTCGCTTTTGGGTCCTCTTTCACCTGCATGACAGTTTCATTGAAATGTACAGCTGTGTGTCGTCCGCATAGCAGTGAAAGTTAACATTATGTTTTCGAATGACATCCCCAAGAGGAAAAATATATAGTGAAAACAATAGTGGTCCTAAAACGGAACCTTGAGGAACACCGAAATTTACAGTTGATTTGTCAGAGGACAAACCATTCACAGAGACAAACTGATATCTTTCCAACAGATAAGATCTAAACCAGGCCAGAACTTATCCGTGTAGACCAATTTGGGTTTCCAATCTCTCCAAAAGAATGTGGTGATCGATGGTATCAAAAGCATCACTAAGGTCTAGGAGCACGAGGACAGATGCAGAGCCTCGGTCTGATGCCATTAAAAGGTCATTTACCACCTTCACAAGTGCAGTCTCAGTGCTATGATGGGGTCTAAAACCAGACTGAAGCATTTTGTATACATTGTTTGTCTTCAGGAAGGCAGTGAGTTGCTGCGCAACAGCCTTTTCTAAAAATGTTGAGAGGAACGGAAGATTCGATATAGGCCGATAGTTTTTTATATTTTCTGGGTCAAGGTTTGGCTTTTTCAAGAGTGGATTTATTACTGCCACTTTTAGTGAGTTTGGTACACATCCGGTGGATAGAGATGCGTTTATTATGTTCAACATAGGAGGGCCAAGCACAGGAAGCAGCTCTTTCAGTAGTTTAGTTGGAATAGGGTCCAGTATGCAGTTTGAAGGTTTAGAGGCCATGATTATTTTCATCATTGTGTCAAGAAATATAATACTAAAACACTTGAGCGTCTCTCTTGATCCTAGGTCCTGGCAGAGTTGTGCAGACTCAGGACAACTGAGCTTTGAAGGAATACGCAGATTTAAAGAGGAGTCTGTAATTTGCTTTCTAATAATCATGATCTCTTCCCCAAAGAAGTTCATGAATTTATTACTGCTGAAGTGAAAGCCATCCTCTCTTGGGGAATGCTGCTTTTTAGTTAGCTTTGCGACAGTATCAAAAAGGAATTTCGGATTGTTCTTATTTTCCTCAATTAAGTTGGAAAAATAGGATGATCGAGCAGCAGTAAGGGCTCTTCGATACTGCACAGTACTGTCTTTCCAAGCTAGTCAGAAGACTTCCAGTTTGGTGTGGCGCCAATTCCATTCCAATTTTCTGGAAGCTTGCTTCAGAGCTCGGGTATTTTCTGTGTACCAGGGAACTAGTTTCTTATGAGAAATGTTTTTAGTTTTTAGGGGTGCAACTGCATCTAGGGTATTGCGCAAGGTTAAATTGAGTTCCTCAGTTAGGTGGTTAACTGATTTTTCCCCCCTCTGGCATCCTTGTGTAGACAGAGGGAGACTGGAAGGACATAGAGGAATCTTTGTGTTGTCTGTGAATTTATAGCACGACTTTTGATGTTCCTTGGTTGGGGTCTGAGCAGATTATTTGTTGCAACTGCAAACATAATAAAATGGTGGTCCGATAGTCCAGGATTATGAGGAAAAACATTACGATCCACAACATTTATTTAATGGGACAAAACTAGGTCCAGAGTATGACTGTGACAGTGAGTGGGTCCAGAGACATGATGGCTCCGAACGCCTTTTGGAGTGGGTCTGTTGACTTTTCCATGTGAATATTAAAGTCACCAAAGATAAGAATAGTATCTGCTATGACTACAAGGTCCGATAGGAATTCAGGGAACTCAATGAGTGGCTTTAAAAGTGATTGAGTAGGCTGCATATATTTCATGACTAGAAGCTCAAAAGATGAAAAGGTATTTTTTTTTTTGTAAATTGAAATTTGCTATCGTAAATGTTAGCAACACCTCCGCCTTTGCGGGATATGGTCACTAGTGTAGCCAGGAGGTGAGGCCTCATTTAACACAGTAAATTCATCAGGCTTAAGCCATGTTTCAGTCAGGCCAATCACATCAAGATTATGATCAGTGATTAGTTCATTGACTATAATTGCCTTTGAAGTAAGGGATCTAACATTAAGTAGCCCTATTTTGAGATGTGAGGTATCATGATCTCTTTCAATCATGACAGGAACGGAAGAGGTCTTTATCCTAGTGAGATTGCTAATGTTTAGTTTTGCCCAACCTAGGTCGAGGCACAGACACAATGGGGATAGCTGAGCTGACGACACTGACTGTGCTAGTGACAGACTCCACTTTGCTGGCAGGCTGGCTAACAGTCTATGTTGGCAGATAAGATGAGAGCACCCCTCCAGCTAGGATGGAGTCCGTCACTCCTCAGCAGGTCAGGCTTGGTCCTGTTTGTGGGTGAGTCCCAGAAAGAGGGCCAATTATCTACAAATTCTATCTTTTGGGAGGGGCAGAAAACAGTTTTCAACCTGCGATTGAGTTGTGAGACACTGCTGTAGAGCTCATCACTCCCCCTAACTGGGAGGGGGCCAGAGACAATTACTCGAAGCCGACACATCTTTCTAGCTGATTTACATGCTGAAGCTATGTTGCGCTTGGTGATCTCTGACTGTTTCATCCTAACATTGTTGGTGCCGACGTGGATAACAATATTTCTATAATCTCTACACTCGCCAGTTTTAGTCTTAACATCGGTAGCCCTGCCCCCTGGTAAACAGTGTATGATCGCTGGATGATTCGTTTTCATCCTTTACTGCACTGAAATTACCCTTGCCTCACGATTGTGTCTGAAGCTGGGCTTGTAGCACAGCTATCCTCGCCGTAAGGCGACTTTGAGCCAGGAGGGAATGACATGCATGTTACTGACATTACATCTAAGTACGATATTTGCTACTTTGTTCTGGTCCGACTTACCTATGTCCTTTACCGCACATGAATACACAGTTGGCAAGTAGTCCAGGTGCAACTACACTAGGGCCTGTAGGACCTGTCTGGTTGACTGAGATGTCAAGAAGGCAGAGCAAAGCCCTGTCGTGGACAGACCTCTTTCCATTTTAGCAACGATAGTGTCTATGTGTTCTGACCGTGACAGCTTGCTATCTGCCTCAGGTGCCAAAGGGTCCATCTTTGAATCCAGCAATAAAAAATGAATGCCTAAACTTAACCCTAACAAGCTCTCTCAGCTTTAGGTGCAGGTTGAATGTTACACACGCTATGCAGTGTGTGTAAACATTATATATGGCCTCTTTTTGAATTGGTTTACTACTCTTACATACAGTGAGGGTCCAAAACATTAGGAACACTTTCCATGACAGACTGACCATGTAAATCCAGGTGAAAGCTATGATCCATTATTGATGTCACTTGTTAAATCCTCTTCAATCAGTGTATCATTTTTAAGCATTGGGACAACTTGAGACATGGATTGTGCATGTGTGCCATTCAGAGGGTGAATGGGCAAAACAAAAGGTTTAAGTGTCTTTGAACGGGGTATGGTAGTAGGTGCCAGTCACACCGTCACCCACTACAACCTACCCAACGCTGCTGGGTTTTTTCACGCTCAACAGTTTCCCGTGTATGTCATGAAGGGTCCACTGTGTGAAGCGTTGGAGTCAACATGGGCCAGCATCCCTGTGGAATGCTATCGACACCTTGTAGATTCCATGACCCAATGAATTGAAGCTGTTCTGAGGGCAAAAGGGGGTGCAACGCAATATTAAGAAGGTGTTTCTAATGTTTTGTACACATTTATATAATTATTATAATTGTTCAAGTACTAAGATACAAAACAACAGCATGAACCTACTGAGCAGGGCCTACTCCACCATCTAGCCCAGTGGTTCCCAAACTGTGTGGCATGCCCCCGGTCAGCAGGAACTCAATCTGGCTTTTTAACTTACTCTTGAATGTTGTAGTAATAGAATGCACATGGTGCAATTTGGAAAAAGGGTAGCACTTCAGCAGTCTTCCTCTTGTCATGTCAGTTATTGCGGACCTTAGAGAGCTATTTATAACTTGTAAGAAATATCCAGATCAACTAGCCCATGTCAGCTACTGTTTTGTAGCTAGGATTTTTAGCCTATAGATTTTGTTGTAATGTTTGAGTCACTCAAATATCGCACGAACACACATAAGACATGGCAAAATGTTTAGAATAGCAGGAAATTAGCTTTAAAATGACACAAAAAATGTTTGACAGTTTGTGTCATGGAGAGTGCTTGTGCTGATCGGTGCATAATAATGTCTGGAAGGGAGCAAATGGAATGGCATTATTAAACACATGGAAACCATGTGCTTGATGTATTTAATACCATTCCACTGATTCCACTCCAGCCATTACCACAAGCCTGTTCTCCACAATTAAGGTGCCGCCCAACCTCAGGTGATGTATAGGCTATCCAGCCCACAGAGGTTAGCGACAGCATTACTTAGTGGTTAGAGCGTTGGGACAATAACTGAACGGTTGCTAGATCGAATCCCCGAGCTGACAAGGTAATAATCTGTCGTTCTGCCCCTGAACAAGGCAGTTAACCCACTGTTCCTAGGCCGTCATTGTAAATAAAAATGTGTTCTTAATTGACTTGCCTAGTCAAATCAAATCAAACTATTTGCCATAGGTGCGGAATTCAACAAGTGTAGACTTTTCCGTGAAATGCTTACTTACAAGCTCTTAACCAACAGTGCAGTTCAGGAAGAAGAAAATATTTACCAAGTAGGCTCAAATAAAAAGTAATTATAAAGTAACACAATAAGAATAACAATAACGAGGCTATATACAGGGGGCACCGGTACCGAGTCAGTGTGCAGGGGTACAGGCTAGTTTAGGTATATGTAGGTGGGGGCGAAGTGACTATGCATAGTTAACAAACAAACAGTGAGTAGCAGCATTGTACAAGAGGGGGGGTCAGAGTAAATTGTCTGTTGGCGATTTTTATGAATTGTTCAGCAGTCTAATGGCTTGGAGCTGTTGGCTAGAAGCTGTTGAGGTAAATTGTCTGTTGGCGATTTTTATGAATTGTTCAGCAGTCTAATGGCTTGGAGCTGTTGGCTAGAAGCTGTTGAGGAGCCTTTTGGTCCTAGACTTGGTGCTCCGGTACCACTTGCCGTGCGGCAGCAGAGAATACAGTCTGTAACCTGGTGGACTGGAGTCTCTGACAGGCGGTGATGCAACCGGTCAGGATACTCTCGGTGGTGCAGCTGTAGAACCTTTTGAGGATCTGGAGACCCATGCCAAATCTTTTCAGATTTGTCGTGCCCTCTTCACGACTGTCTTGGTATGTTTGGACCATTATAGTTCATTGGTGATGTAGACACCAAGGAACTTGAAACTCTCGACCTGCTCCACTACAGCCTTGTCGATGTTAATGGAGGCCTGTTCGTCCCGCCTTTTCCTGTAGTCCACGATCAGCTCCTTTGTCTTGCTTACATTGAGGGAGAGGGTGTTGTCCTGGCACCACACTGCCAGTTCTCGGACCTCCTCCCTATAGGCTGTCTCAACATTGTCTGTGATAAATAAAGGTTGAAAGAAATTGAAAGGGAGATGTTGTCCCCCTAGATTTGTTGGTGGTAACATGCTACATCCTCACTGTCCACATTTAACCACTATGCCTGCAACTGTATACCTGGGTTTTTTAGATTCACAAGACAAAGGAAGCCACAGTACTGAAAAGAAGGATGTGCCACCATCAATCAGGCAGTTCTGTTCCCCTCTGTCAGGGGGAAGATGTGTGTGTGTGTGTGTGTGTGTGTGTGTGTGTGGTGTGTGGTGTGTGGTGTGTGTGTGTGTGTGTGTGTGTGTGTGTGTGTGTGTGTGTGTGTGGTGTGTGGTGTGTGGTGTGTGTGTGTGAGGAGGTGAGATACGACAGGGGCAGGTGGTAGTGCTTTGTGAAGATTTGGACAGCCATTCAGAGATGCATCACAATCTTTTGATGTGTGGATGAGGAGGAAAGCCTGTAGGATTTTGTGTCTCTTGTTTAACATTTGGAGGATTCTGGGGGAGGGAAGTGACAGCTTCACACCTAGTAAATCCTAGGCACTTATCATATCAGTTTTCTCTGTGATGTTTAACCCCTTCATTGTCATTGTATCACTGTACAAAATTAGGCCTATCGGTACATTCCACCACACAGAACAAATTTAGGGCTATATTTAATCTGATTGCCCCTTTTCAGATATGCACCTTTTTGGTTAAGACCGCATTCACTGTAAACACTGCATATGTCGGCTTAATGGTAAATTACATTACGTAAAATGCATATCTTCTGGGGTCCGGATTGAATCTAGGTCTTAAATAATGTTATTTTAGTGATTCATAACAAATTAGAGTTTGAAATAGCATTTGGAAGCTTAGGAGTACAAAGTAAGGTTGGGAGATTGTTTTTTTTATTTCATTGCATATATTTGAGAGAAATAAAAGCCTAAGCGACACAACAGCACATTTTGAGTTGTGTCGTGTACGATACATTTTTGCTCTTGGTTCTCTGTCTTTGGCTGGCAGGCAGGAAAAGGTGTATTGATCCAAACAGTAATTACATTACTACCAACAATACGCAGGGCTATATAATAGGACCAGATTGTTAGGGCTGCTGAGGCCTATGGTCTCGTCATTCTAATTGTGTTGATTGTATCTTCTTGCCTTCTTCCTGTTATGTTTCTGTCACCAAACCGCTCATTAGTGAGGAGAAACTGTCCCCGGCACTCTCCCACTGCCCACTAACCTATTGCTGTCTGTGATGTCATACCTAATTATGTGCAAACTATCTGTAGGACACAAATGATGGGCGTAATTTGTGGTCGTACCAACCTACACAACTGACTTTACAAAGATGACTCACTGGCTGAGAGTCATTGTCAGGGACACAATATAGCCTAAAACAACTCTCCTTTATCTGAGACACAATCAATTGGAAGCATTTTAGAGCATGTGTGTCGGTGTGAGTGTGTGTGTACAGTTGAAGTCGGAAGTTTACATACACCTTAGCCAAATACATTTAAACTCAGTTTTTCACAATTCCTTTAAACCTAGTAAAAAGTCCCCATTTTAGCTCCGTTAGGATCGCCACTTTATTTTAAGAATGTGAAATGTCAGAATAATAGTATTGAATATTTTATTTCACCTTTTATTTCTTTCATCACATTCCCAGTGGTTCAGAAGTTTACATACACTCAATTAGTATTTGGTAGCATTGCCTTTAAATTGTTTAACTTGGGTGAAATGTTTTGGGTAGCCTTCCACAAGCTTCCCACAATAAGTTGGGTGAATTTTGGCCCATTCCTCCTGACAGAGCTGGTGTAACTGAGTCAGGTTTGTAGGCCTCCTTGCTCACACATGCTTTTTCAGTTCTGCCCACACATTTTCTGTAGGATTGAGGTCAGGGCTTTGTGATGGCCACTCCAATACCTTGATTTTGTTGTCCTTATGCCATTTTGCCACAACTTTGAAAGTATGCTTGGTGTCATTGTCCATTTGTTAGAGCCATTTGTGACCAAGCTTTAACTTCCTGACTGATATCTTGAGATGTTGCTTCAATATATCCACATCATTTTCCGTCCTCATGATGTCATCTATTTTGTGAAGTGCACCAGTCCCTCCTGCAGCAAGCACCCCCACAACAGCTGCCACCCCCATGCTTCACGGTTGTGATGGTGTTCTTCAGCTTGCAAGCATCCCCCTTTTTCCTCCAAACTGTTGCCAAACAGTTCTATTTTTGTTTCATCAGACCAGAGGACGTTTCTTCAGAAAGTACGATCTTTGTCCCCATTTGCAGTTGCAAACTATAGTCTGGCTTTTTTATGGCGGTTTTGGAGCAGTGGCTTCTTCCTTGCTGAGCAGCCTTTCAGGGTATGTCGATATAGGACTCGTTATGGATATAGATACTTTTGTACCTATTTCCTCCAGCATCTTCAAGGTCATTTGCTGTTGCTCTGGGATTGATTTGTTAATCTCTAGGAGACAGAACATGTCTCCTTCCTGAGTGGTATGATGGCTTTGTGGTACTATGGTGTTCATTCTTGCATACAATTGTTTGTACAGATGAACGTTGTACCTCCAGGCATTTGAAATTCCAAAGGCACTCGCACATCTGAGCAATCTGTTTTGCAGGTGCATGGTAACAGTTGAACAAGATGAAGGAAAAAGGAAACCGCACACTGCTCTTGATAGTATCACTGATCTTTAATAAGCTTACGTATCGGCCTCACGGCCTTCGTCAGAGCTTTTGTGCAAAAGCTACAGGCATCTGAAAATTGCTCCCAAGGATGAACCAGACTTGTGGAGGTCTATAATCTTTTTTTCTAAGGTCTTGGCTGATTTCTTTTGACTTTTTCATGATGTCAAGCAAAGAGGCACTGAGTTTGAAGGTAGGCCTTGAAATACATCCCAAGGTACACCTCCAATTGACTCAAATTTTGAGTCAATTGGAGGCTATCAGAAGCCTATCAGAAGCTTCTAAAGCCATGACATAATTTTCTGGAATTTTCCACGGTGTTCAATGGCACAGTCAACTTAGTGTATGTAAATTTCTGACCCACTGGAATTGTGATACAGTGAAATATAAGTGAAATAATCTGTCTGTAAACAATTGTCGGAAAAATTACTTGCGTCATGCACAAAGTAGATGTCCTAACCGACTTGCCAAAACTATAGTTTGTTTACAAGAAATTTGTGGAGTGGTTGAAATACAAGTTTTAATGACTCCAACCCTAAGTGTATGTAAACTTCTGACTTCAACTGTATGTGTATGTGCGCGTGTGTGCTGTTATGGGAATTAGAAACAAAATGTGTCACTTCTATTTCAGATAATGTGTTTTTAAAGTCTAGATGAGAATGTCATTAATAACGGATGTATCTTTACTCAGTTGACTGAACCCAACTGAACCCACAACCATTGTTAGGACAACTCTTTTTTATGCATATATATATATATATATATATATATATATATATATATATATATATATATATGTATATAGCCTATATTACTGTGATGTAGACCTGTGCAACTCATTGTACACTGAATGTCAGTGAATGGACATTTGTCGTTACAAAATATACAGTCATTTTTTAAACACATGCCTTTTGCCTTCTTCGTCACCGATGTAAATGGTCTCTTGCTTCTTGGTTACACATCTTTAACATTCCCTTTTCATTTTTGTAAATACAAACACTAAGGTAGACAATGGCAGCATTTCATATTGTGCTTAAGTTAATAATTATGTAGAACCTTGTCCCTAATTGATGATATTAATTATGAGTAATATCATCAATAAAATGTTAATTATAAAGTAATGATCAGGTCTAGGGAATATGATCAAATCTATTTCAAGCTACACATTTATTTCAAATAAAATTAGCTTTACCAAGTCATGTTGAATTGATTCTGTTCCAGTACAATGCATTTACTTGAACAAATTATATTTGCTTGACAAAAAGAAAATAAGTAAAATGAAAAAATGGTGTTTATCTAACATGTTTCATTCATGTGGAACCGGTGTACACATTTGCATTTGGTCAATTCAAAGTACCATTTTTTTCAGTGTAGGTAGGAAGTCATGAAAGTATCAGTAGCCTAGGTTTGGGTCCCAAATGGCCCCATATTCCCTACATAGTGCACTACTTTTGACCAGAGCCTTATGGACCCTAAGTAGTGCAATATATAGGGCATAGGGTGCCATTTAAGAAGGACCCGATGTATTTCAGAAAAGATTATTCATAAAGTGTAAATTTGAGATGAATATTCATGACGATGTGGATAATGTTGAGGATGAGGAATGGAATTTATTATTGATTAAAATTGAGGAAGACGAAGATGTTATCAAAGTTCACTTCAGAAACAGCCTTGTTACCCCAAGGCGCCACACATCTCAGGAGTGTTAATACCTCATTACGTGTTTAATTATTTTATTAGACCCCAAGGAACTCTCCCTGTGGTTTTAACAAACGACTCATCTCCTCACAAACGTTGCTTTCTTGCAACGTCACAAATGCACTAATATAACTTGAGAGAAGAAAACATGGAGAAAACCCATTGCCCACACATTTTTTTTCTGAACATTCATGACACAAGGTAGTATTGTTGCACACACACGCAAACACACACACACAGTATAGTACATACACCCAAGGCACAGTTTCCAGGTTAGGTTACTACTGAATGAGTCATCACCTTCATATTTTCCATGTTGATGGTTAGCTTTCCTTTTAAAATGAGATGATAATTTCAGTTACAAGTATTGTACATGTGTGATAATAAGTTTAAACTTATGATCAAGCAAAAGATACTTAGGAACATTTGTCCTCCCGCCTGTGTCCCTTGACATTGAGGAAGGGGGCAGCCGGCACACTGCACCTTTCTGTACAAAAGGTCCATGTTCTGGTATAGCCTCAAGGCCATGTGTGAATACCTCTGGGCTATATTTAAATCGATGGCATCCTTTTTTAGCTCTATTTTTCAGCGGTACCTGTCAGTAGGGCATTCCAGTGGGGGGCTTGCCAGTGCTGGTGAGACGCTCGCTTCGGTAGGGCACGACAATGCAGGCAGGGTGCCCCTGAAGTGATTGGGAGGGGGACAGTAATTTACGGTGACACTGTGGCAACAGCCAGGGAGGGGTGTTTGAGTATGAGTTTGTCTGTGACAACAGCAGCACACCCTTCTCTCTACTCCACCCCTTCCAGTCTCTGGCTGTCTGTCTGACAGAGCCCAGAAACATGGCCTTCTGGTTTGGTGACATTCTGTCCTCTTGATCACCTGTAGCGTGAAGGGAATCGAGTGCTGTTGTTTTATATGGCTTCATTAGTGATTGTCTGAAAAGTATTCTCATAATTAGTCGCACCTGCATGAATTTATAGGGTTGTGTAGATTTGAGCAGGCAGCTTTATAGACTCCTGTATTTCTGCTCTGCCAACTTTTTTAAATGGTCCCTTGTAACCTCTACACGCTTAGAAAAATGGTTCTTTGTGGAGGGATAGGGTTCTACCAAGAACCATTTTTAGCTGAAGATCCCATTTTGGAAGACAAGGCTTCTTTGTAAAGCAAAGGGTGCTACCTAGAAACTTTAACATCCTAAGAACCATTTTTAGAGGAAAGGGTTCTTTGATAATTCTTTGGAAAGTCAAGAAGGATTCTTTGGAAGGCAAAAAGGTTCTGCATAGAACCATATATTATATTTCGCAGCAATCTCTATTGCATGGTGATTTTCAGAATTGTTTGTTTTAATAACTGTGCTCTTGCATGTACATTGATTGCTTCATTAATTTTTTGCTACAAAAATATATAAAACATACATTTTTCGAACAAATCCAATCTGTTAGTACAGTCATTGGATTAATTGCACCACTTACTGAGATGGTTGTTCCTGTTTATATGATAAAGGTAGTCTCAGTATTAAATGTTCCCTACTGCTTCCATATCTACAGTACTTCCATACATTTTTAAAACTGGTACCGGCTACCTTAAGACTAACCTTGTGAGGCATCCTAGAGCAAAACACTGACATGTTTGTGTTTTGTGAGAGTCTCATCTCTCCATAGAGGTTTCATATTAGTGTGTAGCCCAAACTGTTTGGATGCTACAGACGTTTTCAAGATGTCTCATGGTCTGAAAAACACTGCTGTAGCTCCTCCACCTTCCACCGCAGATAGGAAAGGATGCCATTGGCGGATGTGGTGAATGAATGTGGTGAACACTACCCATGCAAAACATATCTCTAGTTTAAACAGACAGATTTCTATAAGGATTTTTGTATTATGCTAATTGTTTTCCACGGCGGCGCAGACATCGACTCTAAGGGGAGATATACTGTGCACGGTGATGGAGAGAAAGTGGAGAGAAGAATTACACTTGTTTCCACTTCTTCTTATTAATAATTCAGACTGAGAACCAACTGGCCATATTTGGTTTGTCTCCTGCTCAAATTATGAGTACCACAGCATACGGTACCTTTCAGGGTAGGACTGCGACACTGACACTTTGTTTTGGGGGGGTTGTCTTTCAATAAAGTGGTGGCGATCGATAGTAAAACGACCTGCTCTTTTCTGGTAAGGTGTCCTTGAAGGATAAAAAAATATTGATTTTGCAATATAGTAGCCTACTCATTGTTACCAATTGAACGACATCTATCGCAGGATAAATCAATGTTCAAGTTTATGGATGTTACATTTTACTTTATGGGTAGGTTATGAAGGCTTCTTCTAACGCATCACTTTCTACTACATATAAGAATAAGATTTCATTATCAGAATTCCAGTCTTTCCAATAAATGTTATACCCCTTGATCTTCAAGAATGGGACTTATGGAAGTATAGATTATCAAATTGTTTTACCTGAGCATAACCCCAAAACTAAGGACTTATTAGCCAACACTACTCTGTTGTTTATGATTTTATTATCATAGAGGACTGATTGGGCTCATTGATTCGAGTTGAAAAATAAGTCCTGCGCTCATGGAATGGCATGCTTTGAGCACTACTAAAAAGTGCTATTTACATGTGAAAAATAAATGCCATATGCTGCATTTGCTATAGGCCTATTGTTTACCTTTTTGTTGGTGACACGTTGATATCTTGATAATATACAGCTGTTGAAAGAGCAACTCCACAGATTAAACAACAACAAAATGGTTCCCCCACCTCTGTTTTGGTAAAAGGCTGAGTGATGAGCCTGGAGAAATGTAATCACTCTCAGATGAATTGACGGATGTATTGATGCATGGCCATCCATAATATCAAAATGATTGGTTTAACCGTGTTATGAGTCTATACAGTATTTGTTTACATTTACAATGTTTACAGACATTGGAGAAAAACAAGCTTATATTTTTGGTTCTCATGGAGTGTGACAGTTGAACTAAGCTCATGGGGCAATTTCTAAGTTATATTCTTCAAGTATCAAAGGATATACAGGGCCAGTCAAAAGTTTGAACACACCTACCTAAGGTCAAAACTATTAAATGTTTTGCCTTGATGACAGCTTTGCACACTCTTGGCATTCTCTCAACCAGCTTCACCTAGAATGCTTTTCTAACAGTCTTGAAGGAGTTCCCACATATACTGAGCACTTGTTGGCTGCTTTTCCTTCACTCTGCGGTCCGACTCATCCCAAACCATCTCAGTTGGGTTGAGGTCGGGTGATTGTGGAGGCCAGGTCATCTGATGCAGCACTCCATCACTCTCCTTCTTGGCCAAACAGCCCTTACACAGCCTGGAGGTGTGTTTGGGGTCATTGTGCTGTTGAAATACAAATGATAGTCCCACTAATCGCAAACTAGATGGGATGGAGTACTGCTGCAGAATGCAGAGGTAGCCATGCTGGTTAAGTGTGCCTTGAATCCAAAATAAATCACTGACAGTGTCACCAGCAAAGCACCATCACATCTCCTCCTCCATGCTCCACGGTGGGAACCATACATACAGAGATAATCCATTCACCTACTCTGCATCTCACAAAGACACACAATTGGAACCAAAAATCTCAAATTTGGACTCATCAGACCAAAGGACAGATTTTCACCGGTCTAATGCCCATTGCTCATGTTTCTTGGCCCGAGTAAGTCTCTTCTTATTATTAGTGTCCTTTAGTAGTTGTTTCTTTACAGTGATTCGACCATTCAGGCCTGATTCATGCAGTTTCCTCTGAACATCTTATTTCATAGTTTTGATGCACTATTATTCTACAATGTAGAAAATAATAAAAATAAAGAAAAACCCTTGAATGAGTACTGAAGGTGTGTCCAAACTTTTGACTGGTACTGTATACTGTGTATATAATGTATACGTCCAAAAATGGATGTAGCAACTACAGATTGCCCATTTAAGTCTATCAAAAGTTTGGGATTTGGGGAAAGTGTCCATTAAGCCTACAGTATGGATTTTTTATTTCATCAGCATGAATTAGATTGAGCAATAAATGCCCCACTTTTATTCCATATGCCTGGATTCATGCTTTGCAGCTGTTGCAAGAGCACATTTTTCACTGGCTGTTCACTGATTTCATAAACAATGATTGATAGGCAGCTTAAAACTTCTTGAATTCAGCCATTATTGAGTTCAAATACAAATTTAGATTTGTGAAAAGCCATCCACAACAACAATCCGTAAGGTGCAAATAGCTAAATGAGAGAGCAGCAGTGTGATTCACATCCATGCTCTAAGTAGATATCAATAATAAGTGATATCCGTATTGTCATAGATTACACACTACTGTCATCCTTACCTCCAAGCGTTTATTCAAGTTGGATAATCTTTGGATGCCAACAACAGTCGCACCATTGGAAGACATAGCTTGGACTGTAGTCTACAAAAGCCTATTCCTGCTATTTTCCCACAATCCATCAAACACATTTGGTGTGTCATTATAGTGGTCTCTGACTTATGGTCAGACTCGCTCAGGTGGAACAAACTTAAACTTGCGCCTTTTTTTTCATGCTTTAGGCAAGACCCAGATGCAGACAGTTTTAAAGTAACAAAAGTTTAAAACTAGAACAGAGGGCAGGTAAAACGACAGGTCAAAGGCAGGCGGAGTTCAGTAATCCAGATCAGAGTCCAAAAGGTACAGAACGGCAGGCAGTCTCAGGGTCAGGGCAGACAGAGGTCAATAATCCAGTGTGGTGGGACAAGGTACAGAACGGCAGGCTCAGGGTCAGGGCAGGCAGAATGGTCAAAACCGGGAAAACTCGAAGCAGCCATGAGCAACAGGAACACCGCTGGTAGGCTTGACGAACAAAACTAACTGGCAACAGATAATGAGGGGAGGTGGGAGACACCTTGTTGTGGGTGGAGACAAGCACAAAGACAGGTGAAACAGATCAGGGTGTGACAGACTCAATGACTTGTATTGTACCTTTTACCCCCTGAGTGCACTTCAGAAGGTCAGTCAAGCATGCTGGCAGTGTCTTACCCCATTTCTCCTCTTTTACACATCCTCCACCTCTCATATGGCCAACATTACAATACTATTTAAGTGGGCCACAAGATTAGTCCATTCTTTATGGTACATGACTTCCTGCAAGTTGATGTGGGAGGAATCAGCTCGCTTCCAACAAAAGCAGACAAACATTTACCTACCTTGATTTGGATCTCTCTTAGTTCACTTCTAATGGGGTTGGTTGCTATCTCAGGTATAGGAGATGCGGAAGATGCAGGTTGTCCTCACACACACGCACACATGCACGCACACACACGCGCACACACACTATAATAGAGGCACCCATTTAGCAGTACCTGCACCTGTACTGTATGTCATATGTGACTACTGCTCTGTTGTGATCCTTGTAAATTAAATACATCAAGGGACATGCCTACACAGTTTTTTTTCACCAAGTTTTATTGCTCTCATTGGCTGGACATGGAAATGTGTTCTCTCATGCAGCTCCACTAGCTACATGAGTTTGAGCCTCTATTGTGTGTTTCCAGGGTCGTTAGTGAAGGAAGCTGCTCAACCAAAGGAGGGATATGTTAGCCTAGGAGCTATAAGCTCTACACTTGATAGACTTCTGTGAAGTTTCCTCAAACTATATTTATTTTCTCTCTCTTCGGGGAAAAGAAAGTTACGTGACTTCCTTGCATGGTCATGCGGGTGTGACTCAATCCCTCGCCTTCACTCTCCAGAATGAAAATTGAGGCAAAGGCTGAGAAAAGGATTATCCTCTTTTCTTTGCAGGGAGACATTCCTCACCGCTCTGTCACTTTCCTCTGAGACAAATTAGGTACCTTGAACTGGGGAAAGTCATGAGATATATATGCATCACCTAGTCCTCCCTATGAACTACTGAGCTTTTTTGAATTCCCAAGCCCGATATCTGATTACAATTAAAATAGTTGAGCTGTGGGCAGACCCTTCAAGTTGTTTTATGACATATAACGTGTGTGTGTGTGTGTGTGTGTGTGTGTGTGTGTGTGTGTGTGTGTGTGTGTGTGTGTGTGTGTGTGTGTGTGTGTGTGTGTGTGTGTGTGTGTGTGTGTGTGTGTGTGTGTGTGTGTGTTAGAGACCGAGAAAGAGAGCCAAGCTTTTAATCATAATTCAAGAGCTAGCATGTTTACTGTTTTCCCAAAATAAGGTATTGTGTAAATGTAACACACCCTACTACACTATGACAAACTGGACATAGGCGTGACACTGACAGTGACTCTCATGCAACAAAAGAACATCTCACAACTATGACGGAAATATAACGCATGGCTAGACTGTGCAAGGTTGCAGATGTAGTGCATTTAATTTACAGTATTAATCACACAATTTTACCGTTAGATTTTTTTTTGTTACAATAGATTTGACAGCGTCCATTGACTTGTCCATAATATATTTATGTATGCCATTCTTCTCTCCGAACTTGACTTCCTGGAAGAACAGCTGAGTGTACTGTAAAGCTGAGGATGTCCCATGGGAGGGACAAAGGTGGTAGCACCTCCATGGTAGCAGCTGGTTCTATGTCAGGGATTTGTGTTCTATAGAATGTAGAGCACTGACTGACCAGGCAGAAATCTTGACATAAAATACAGTTGAGATTCAACATGGGGCCAACTAAATATCAAGACTGACCTTGTCTTTATGGATTCCCCCGGAAAAGAAATGGCGTTACCTCACAAAGCTCTTTCATGTGTCGTATGAAGTACTGTACTCCAAGTCTAGAATAGAATATAAGTAATGTATCCTAGATCTAATTAATTTTAAGTGTGCCTAATGATGAAGCTCAATTGAATTCAAAGGCGGTGTAGGAGGTGAGTCATCCCATTTCAACCTATTATAACCTTGTTTTGTTGTTGTCATTGAGTATTCACTCCATCTGCAACCTTTCCATGCAACGCTTGTTCAATGTAAAGTGATAATATCATCATTAACCCACAGTAAATGGCAGCACTTCATCTAGATATCAATGACAGTTGTTTTCAACCTCTGGAGGCTATCAAGAACTGATTTACTATGACGCTGTTGTTCTATCCTTTATTCATTGCAATTTTTCCAGTCCCTACTTTTTAGTTTTTGAATATGTTTTTTTTATACCAGTTCAGCTTTTTACAGAGTGTACCCTGTTCATAGCATTTCTAGTGAGTTATTCAGTTATATAATGATTGGGAGGCAATAACCACATTTCGCAGCTGTCTCTGCAGACTAGAAAGAGTATTAACTGCTGATGTTATGTATTAACTGCTGCTATTTCATACTGCGGGACTAAAGGCTTTCCAAGCTCAACAGCCTTCTTAGAGTGAAATGGCTATAATGAAGAGAAAAAAGAAGCAGATGGTCACTGACATTGATCCACAGTTTTGGAAAATGAGGAAGACTTGATTGCACGTATTCAGAGCAGGACTGGTTCAGGCTTGGTTATAAACAGTCCTTGACTATATCCTACTTTATTAGCTTTTTTTAAGGTCTTATTTTGACCTTTAGGAAAGCATGGCTATAAAAAATCCATGGCTATATACTGACCAAAGGCAATGAAATGCATATATATGTGATAATCAAACGATAAATCTTGGTGATGCTGAAGAATGCAGTTCAGACATAGTCCAGACATTGGCCTCTACCAAACGGAAGGCTTGGGAACTGGGGACCACTGACCAGCTGTTTGTGTCTGTACATCCTGCCTAAATCCTGGCCATTTCACAATAAATATCAAATCAAATATAGAATACAAATCATTGAAATAATAATATGGATGGTTTCCTGAAGTAATGTTGACAGCGAATATCTACAGAGTCCCCTTCACCTGTGAGCCAACTCATTTTTAATAGAAAAAGTCATTTCCTAAACTGACAGGTGAAACATCTCAGCTATCAGGAAGCTCACCTCACACTCAATCCAAAGGGAAGGGCATGGTGTAATGATATTCGTCTGCTGTTAGAAGAGAGGCAGACCGAAATGCAGCGTGTAGGTTACTCATGACCTTTAATAAAGATAAAGCGGTACATGAAATAATTGAAAATACAAAAACAACAAACAAGTGAAACTACTACAGCCTATCTGGTGACTAACACAAAGACAGGTACAATCACCCACGAAATACAACGCGCACTCAAGCTACCTAAATACGGTTCCCAATCCGAGACAACTAGAATCAGCTGACTCCAATTAGGAATCGCCTCAGGCAGCCAAGCCTAACTAGACACACCCCTAATAATACACACTCCCAATTAATACAAACCCAATACGAAATAACAACATATAAACCCATGTCACACCCTGGCCTACCCAAACATATAACAAAAACACAAGATACAATGACCAAGGCGTGACAGAACCCCCCTAAGGTGCGGACTCCGGGACGCACCTCAAGAGCATAGGGAGGGTCCGGGTGGGCGTCTGTCCATGGTGGCGGTTCTGGCTCGGGACGTGGACCCCACTCCATACATGTCCTAGTTCCTCCCCTACGCGTCCTAGGATAATCCACCTTCTCCTCCGACCATGGCCTAATAGTCCTCACCCTGATCCCCACATAACTGAGGGGCAGCTCGGGACCGAGGGGCAGCTCGGGACAGAGGGGCAGCTCGGGACAGAGGGGCAGCTCAGGATAGAGGGGCAGCTCAGGATAGAGGGGCAGCTCAGGATAGAGGGGCAGCTCAGGATAGAGGGGCAACTCAGGATAGAGGGGCAACTCAGGATAGAGGGGCAACTCAGGATAGAGGGGCAACTCAGGATAGAGGGGCAATTCGGGACAGCGGGGAAGCCCGGGACAAAGGGGCAGCCCGGGACAGAGGGGCAGCCCGGGACCGAAGCAGCCCGGTACTGAGGGGAAGCCCGGTACTGAGGGGAAGCCCGGTACTGAGGGGAGGCCCGTTACTGAGAGGAAGCTCGGTACTGAGAGGAAGCTCGGTACTGAAAGGGAGCCCAGTACAGAGAGGGAGCCTAGTACTGAGAGGAAGCTCAGTACTGAGAGGAAGCTCAGGCAGGTAGTAGGCTCCGGTAAATCCTGGCTGGCTGGTGGACCTGGATGATTAAGGTTGTCTGGCCGATCTAGAAGATTTTGGTAGACTGGCACTTCTGGCGGATCCTGGCAGACTGGCACTTCTGGCGGATGCTGGCAGACTGGTGACGCTGGGCCGACTGGCAGCGCTGGGCAGACAGGAGACTCCGGCAGCGCAGGAGAGGAGAAAGGCTCTGGCTGCGCTGAACAGGCGAGGGGCACTGGACGCGCTGGGCCGACTGGGAGCACTGGTGGCGCTGGACAGACAGGAGACTCCGGCAGCGCAGGAGAGGAGAACAGCTCTGGCTGCGCTAAACAAGCGGGAGACTCCGATAGCGCAGGAGAAGAGAACAGCTCTGGTTGCGCTAAACAAGCGGGAGACTCCGGCAGCGCAGGAGGGGAGAAAAGCACTGGCTGTGCTGAACAGGCGATGCGCACTGGACGCGCTGGGCCGACTGGGAGCACTGGTGGCGCTGGACAGACAGGAGACTCCGGCAGCGCAGGAGAGGAGAAAAGCTCTGGCTGCGCTAAACAGGCGAGGCGCACTGGAGGCCTGGTGCGTGGTGCTGGAACTGGTGGTACTGGCGCGAGGACACGCACAGGAAGCCTGGTGCGGGGAGCTGCTACCGGAGGACTGGTGTGTAGAGGTGGCTCTGGATAGACCGGACCGTGCAGGCGCACTGGAGCTCTAGAGCACCGAGCCTGCCCAAGCTTACCTGGCTCGATGCCCACTCTAGCCCGGCCAATAGGAAGGGCTGGTATGTGTCGCAGCTGGCTCTGCACCCGCACTGGAAACACCGTGCGCTCCATAGCATAACACGGTGCCTGCCCGGTCTCTCTAGCCCAATGGTGAGCACAGGGAGTATGCGCAGGTTTCCTACCTGGCATAACTATTCTCCCTTTTAGCACCCCCCAATATTTTTTTGGGGGTGACTTTCCGATTTCCAACCGCGTCGCTGTGCTGCCTCCTCATACATACGCCTCTCCGCTTTAGCTGCCTCTATTTCCTCCTTGGGACGGCGATATTCTCCCGGCTGCTCCCAGGATCCTTGACCGTCTAATTCCTCCTCCCATGTCCAAATCTCCAAATGATGCATTCTCTCCCATTGCAACTGCTCTTCACGATTAACAGGGAGAGTAGGCTCAGGTCTGTTTCCTGACTCAGCCACTCTCTCTCTGCGCTTTCCCCTGTTACCTTCAGTTTTCGCTCTGTATAGCAATGCTTTCCTTCTCGATTCCATCCGTGTATAGCCCTCTTCGCATTGCTGTAGGGAATCCCAGGCGGGCTCTTGCACTCGCTCTGGGTTGGCTGCCCACCTGTCGATTTCTTCCCACGTCGTATAATCCCTGCTTCTGCTGTCCATATCGTCCTCCTTCAGCTCCTGCCAGTTCACACGTCTGTGAATCGTGGTGGGTGATTCTGTAATGATATTCGTCTGCTGTTAGAAGAGAGGCAGACCGAAATGCAGCGTGTAGGTTACTCATGACCTTTAATAAAGATAAAGCGGTACATGAAATAATTGAAAATACAAAAACAACAAACAAGTGAAACTACTACAGCCTATCTGGTGACTAACACAAAGACAGGTACAATCACCCACGAAATACAATGCGCACTCAAGCTACCTAAATACGGTTCCCAATCCGAGACAACTAGAATCAGCTGACTCCAATTAGGAATCACCTCAGGCAGCCAAGCCTAACTAGACACACCCCTAATAATACACACTCCCAATTAATAGAAACCCAATACGAAATAACAACATATAAACCTATGTCACACCCTGGCCTACCCAAGCATATAACAAAAACACAAGATACAATGACCAAGGCGTGACACATGGTTTCAACAATATCCCCTTCCTTGTTTGTCTTCCAATTCTCCAGTTTAGATTAGGAGTATTGTAGTTCCAGAGTACCCTTCTACTGTAAGATGCTGCATAAGCAGGTTGAAACAGTGAATGATAAAAATGTGCTGAATCCATTTGAATCCTTCCGCGTGACTCGTGTCTGATACAGGTGAGAAAGCTCAGTTAGAGTTCGTACCAATGATCCTGCTAATGATCATGCTCAGTATTCTGTTGCTTGTGGGTTTTCATTGCTTAGTTTCTGTGAATGCAGAGGACAGTAAGGTGGTTGTCTCCTATTGGCTGTTGAGATTTACAATCGTCACAGCTTCCCTTTGATCTCCCAAGATCGTACTAGAATTAACGTTAAGTATATGTATATGTGTCTGAAATATAGTACCCTAGGGTGGTATGGTCCCTGGTCAAATGTGCACTATACTTGGAATAGGGTTCCATTTCACATGCATACATAGACTGCCACAGCCTAAGCTATCCTAGCCTAGATCCCTGGTCAAAAGTAGTGAACAATAAAAGGAAAAGGGTGCCATTTCTGACTTTTTTTCCAAGCACAGAGATCATGGAAAAGGCCAGCATGGGATGAGGAGATATGATCCCAAGGGCCGAAGCTAGAAGATAGAGCACAAAGCTGAATGCTTGAAACTGATGAACGACTAAGAGGTCACGGTGACACTGACTGTTAAAATCAGACTCAATGGCCACCTGAGAATATAGAGTCATTAAATTAATTCTCTCCATTCATAAAAGGGGTTCCCGAATGGCGCAGCCATCTAGGGCACTGTATCTCAGTGCTAGTGGTGTCACTACAGACACCCTGGTTGAAATCCAGGTTGTATCACAGCCAGCTGTGATTGGGAGTCCCATAGGGCAGTGCACAATTGGCCCAGTGTTGTCTGGGTTTGGCTGGTGTACTCCTTCATCGTAAATAAGAATTTGTAATTGAATGACATGCCTGGTTAAATAAAAAAGGGAGGGATTGAAATTACAGGAGGAAAAGGGGCAATAGTAATGAACTCATGAAATAATAAAGGATATATAAGTCAGGATAAATAATTGGGTTCTAAGAATTAAGCTTCATATTTCCATCATCAACATTTTCCTTGAAAGTGTCCTTGAGTGATTCAGTAACCCAGAGTCAAGTGAGATCTTTGAGTTGCATGTGGAGGAGATATGATGGATAGGCCAGGCCACATCAACCAAAAACATAGCCTACAATAAATATAGCAGTAAACATGGGAAAGTACCTAATTCCTTACATAAGGAAGAGCGGGCCAGACTTTTTCTGTGACCTCAAGTACCTTCAACAATGGTTGTTTTAGAGAATGCAGGCATGCGGGAGAAGGGGAGGAAGTATATCTGTCCTTAACAGAATCCATGTGTTATTTCATAGTTGTGATGACTATTATTCTATGTGGCGCTGTACAACGTGACTGTTGGCAGTACAGTACTGGGCTATTTTGCTAAAGAATCCCTGTGCCGTGTGGGCAGGGCACGCAGGAGACCGGGGTTCAATTCCCTGACGGGGAGGAAGGAGTAAGTTATCCTTGTAAATAATAATTTGTTCTTAACTGATTTGCCTAGTTAAATAAAGGTTACACTAAGAGCATAATATTTATGAACCCTAATTCTAATCTAACCAATACCCAAACAGAGAATAAGTGAAAATAAAAATCTGATTGATTTATCAAGAATGGTCCCCATGCTTGTCTCAGAGCAGTGCGAAATGGTGCTAAAATAGTTGTGGGCTTTTGCTTCAAATCCCATTGCTTCTAACTTCAATATGCTCTTTAAATAAATAAGACCTACACCACTTTTAACAGCACATTACTCAACACTACTGAGACTCATGTCGCCTACGGTAGGCCTACAGTATATCGGAATATATGAGGTGACTCTCCGCCAATAATTACATATAGAGGATTGGAGGATTTTAAATTAAAGCCAAAAGCCACCTCATGGGTCTCCCGGTGGCAGCACGGGATTCGAACCAGTTAAGTTATTTTAGATAGGTCTAGGCTCCAAAGAAATAGACTCCAATTAAGCCAATCTTGTTGTTCGTAAAGTCAATTAATTAAAATGAAGATTATTGTTGTAATGAACATTTTCAGCACCAGCCACTGTTCACCTTCTATTGATTGCGCTGTGGTTGCCAGCCAAACGATGACACTGGGTGTCACGTCTCTCTCCTTGCTCGGGCGACGTTCGCCGGTCAACGTCACCGGTCCTCTAGCCATCGCCGATCCATCTTAAATTTTCCATTTGTTTTGTCTTATCTTCCCACACACCTGGTTTCAATTCCATCAATTACACCCAGCGTCAACCCTCTGTTCCCCCCATGTCCTTGTCCGGTATTGTTTGTTGTAAGTGCTTGTGCACGTTATGTCTGGTGTGCATCGGGTTATATACCCATTTATTGATTGTTCTGTTTTCCGGTGAGTTTTTATTATTAAACTGCGCCATTGGAAACACAGTTTTTGCTCTCCTGCGTCTGACTTCTGTGGCGCCAGTACGCACCCCTTACACTGGGCCATTTGTGCGGCGCCCTATGGCACTCTCATTCACGGTCGGATGTGATACAGCCTGTATTCGAACCAGGAACTGTAGTAAGAGATGCAGTGCCTTAGACCACTGTGCCACTCTGGAGTCATGACCAATATATCCAACTTTACAGAACATTAACCATGTGTAGGTAGATGTGGAAAGGTAGATGAAAATGATTTGTTGCTCGGCTATTAGACAATTTGCTTGTAAAGGTTGAATAGTCTATTGTTCAGCTAATAGCCATTCCTAGAAATATTGTTCGCAGAATTTACAGCCTGCTACGCTTGTGAAAAACTAATAATAATACTTTTCCCCTTTCCACTTTCCATCCTCCGTTACATCGTGTCTTGTCATGTCGTAACGTACAGCACGCATAAAGCAACTATTTCTGTCTTACAATCTCTCTCCATCAGGTGTAGCACTTATCTCATCCTTTACAAATAAGAAATGGACAGTGACGGGGTAAGGGGTGAAACCTAGTAATTTTTTGCGTCATCATTGCATGCGATCATCATTCACAAAGCCGCTGTTTACTTCTAAGATGACTTTAGCACCGCCCTAAAAACCTGATTCAAATTCGACACAAACCTACAAATACCGTAATTTCCGGACTATAAGCCGCTACTTTATTCCCACACTTTGAACCTCGCGGTTTATACAATGACGCGGCTAATGCATGGATTTTTCCCGCTTTCACAAGATTCATGCCGCCAAAAAACTGAGCACCGTCACATAATGTGACGTAAATCGAGCGCGCTCAAACTTCCCATCATTCTGATTACGGTAGTAATTTTGTCACCCTCATCATGGCAAAGACACGGAGAAATGCATATGATGCAGCTTTCAAGTTGAAGGCAATAAATCTGGCTGTTGGAAAAGGAAATAGAGCTGCTGCATGGGAGCTTGGCCTTAATGAGTCGATGATAAGACGTTGGAAACAGCAGCGTGAGGAACAGACAACAAAAGCTTTCAGAGGGGAGAAGAGCAGATGGCCCAAAGTATTTGCAGCCACTCGACATCAAAGTAAATTGTGCATTTAAGGTGGCGCTCCTTGTTCAGTGGGAGGCTTGGATGACAAGTGGGGAGAAATCCTTCACTAAAACGGGCCGCAGGCGAAGAGCATCTTATTGTCAAGTTTGCCAGTGGGTCCTGACAGCGTGGAGCATTGTCAAAAAATCCACTATCATCAACAGGTTTCAAAAGGCTGGACTGCTGCGTGTTGAAGGGGCAGCATGAGCTCAGCGGGGTATTTGCCTCCGGATGAAAGTGACGAGAGCGACAATGAAAACAATCCAACATCGGATGAAGGAATTCTGAGGCTATTCAACTCCGACACCGAAGGAGATGACTTCAGTGGTTTCAGTGCACAGGAGGAGGAAGATAGTGACCAATTACTTTCTTGGTAGGCTACTGTTTTAATTTTTGTTACAAGCTGTGTTTCGTTAAAGCCTATTTATTTTTGTTACAAGCCGTGTTTCGTTTAAAGGCTGTGTAAAGTTCATTTGTTTCAATGTACCGGCAGGCACCTGCAGCTTAAAGACATGTGCGGCTTATTTATGTACAAAATACATCTTTTTTAATAATTCAGTGGGCGCGGTTTATATTCAGGTGCGCTTAATAGTCCAGCAATTACGATAGGTATGTAATGACACATTATATAAACTCTTTATAGTGTTTTATTTACATTTTAGAGGTGATAAGTTGGACAGATCGAGTGAAAAAAAGCAATTTTCCCACACAACGTCTCTCCTTCTCACTATCACGCATTAGTTTCGCTTCCCAACCAGCCATTTTTTTAAAGACCCGACAAGGCTCATTGCCTGCTTGAATTATGCAGAAATGGGCAGCATTTAGGTTATGTAATTGATTATGTTGGAAAGGGGAGAAATTATGCTTTACAATGGTATTGACATTACAGTTGATCTGGAAGTATTACGTTTTGGGGGCACTAAAATAAGGGAAATGGTACGGACCAAGGCGATGTATGTGTTTACGTTAGCTAGTTTACATACTGTATAGATACCTAGCTAGCTAAGTTAATTACATTTTACAAGCTACCTAACTTCATATTAGCTGGCTGTCTTGATATATGTATCATTGTAAAATACATGTGTAGGTAGCTAGGTAGCTGAAAACATAAATACCACTTGAAACTTGATGATGACGTGATAATTTGAATCAGCTGTGTATGTGCAACCCTTTGAGTGCCCAGGACCAGGACTGAGAACCACTGCTCTTCATTGGGACCTCTTAATCTGCAGACAGGCTTTCACAACTCTCTGCATCTGAGGACAGAAAACCTCACAAGAAATAAACTGCATTATACTCAAATTACACAGCACTGAATGATGTTCTCTGTCCTCACTAAGGAATGGAACTACACAAAAGTACCTGCTCTATCCAGAATAGCCTACTCTCTCACTTGACAGCTGGGTCTGCTATCCTTTCACCCTCACCCTCCCATCTCTATCCATCTGACTCTCGTCTGCAGGTATGTTTTGATGTGAGAGAGGAAGCAGTCCCGTCATTGCCACCTCACCCGCTCTTAAGATAACCTCCGGGCTAACTGGGGGCCCAAGGCTGGATAGGAAACACCTCTAGAGACACTATGCAATTGTGATGAACTGAGAGGGTAGCACTGTAATTCAGTAATCATATGCTGTCTTCCCTGCTCCTCTGTTCTTACCTCTTCCCCCTTTCTGTCTTCTACACCTCTCTCCCCATGTCACGCCCTGGTCGAAGCATTTTGTGTTTTATCTTTATGTATTGGGTCAGGCCAGGGTGTGGCATGGGGTTTTTGTATTGTGGTGTGTTTTGTCTTGGGGTTTTGGTGTGTATATATTGGGATTGTAGCTAGTGGGGTGATCTAGCAAAGTCTATGTCTGTCTGGAGTGGTTCTCAATCAGAGGCAGGTGTTTATCGTTGTCTCTGATTGGGAACCATATTTAGGCAGCCATATTCTTTGAGTTTGTCGTGAGTGATTGTCCTTAGTGTCTTTGTTCCTGTCGCTGTGTTAGTTGACAAGTATAGGCTGTTTCGGTTTTTGTTACGTTTATGTTATTTTGTGTTTACGTTTGTTTGATTAAACATGGATCGCAATCTACATGCTGCGTTTTGGTCCGACTCTCCTTCACCACACCTAGAAAACCGTTACACCCCACCTCATCTTTCTTCCTCTTTTTTCTATAATGCACATTGAAGTACAAATTGACCTTGTATTTACAATATAATATTACAATTATCAGAATTATAAATTATCAGAATTATACACCTAGAAAACCGTTACACCCCACCTCATCTTTCTTCCTCTTTTTTCTATAATGCACACTGAAGTACAGATTGACCTTGTATTTACAATATAATATTACAATTATCAGAATTATAATGTATTTATAATTATTATGTATTATGTATTTTTATTATGTATTTATAATACCTTTATAATGAACTTCTTTCAATGTCACATTCTCCACTGGTTGAAATTAAGTATCTCATTGAAATGCTATCATGTGTCCTCGGATTTGTCACGCCTTGGTCATTGTATTTTGTGTTTTTGTTATATGTTTGGGTAGGCCAGGGTGTGACATGGGTTTATATGTTGTGTTTCGTATTGGGGTTTGTAATTATTTGGGATCGCGGCTGACTAGGGGTGTGGTATAGGCTTGGCTGCCTGAGGCGATTCTCAATTAGAGTCAGGTGCTTATCGTTGTCTCTGATTGGGAACCGTATTTAGGTAGCCTGAGTTCGCTTTGTATTTCGTGGGTGTTTGCTCCTGTCTCTGTGTTGTAGTCACCAGATAGACTGTAATTAGTTTCACGTTCCGTTCTGTTGTTTTTGTATTTAGTTTCAGTTATTTCATGTACCGCGATTCAGTTCATTAAAGTCATGAGTAACCTACACGCTGCATTTCGGTCCGACTCTCTTCATTCAACAGACGAATGTCGTTACAGGATTAATGTAGATGAAGGGAGTTAGATATGCATAGGAAGTTTTTCTTACTGTTTTTTTTCTGTAAATATGAATTACAGAAAAAAATGTTTCTAGTCTATTGCATAGTTACATTGTGTAATCATTGATGGCCCAGGAGCAGGAGTGGTAAAACACTGTTGAAGTGTAAAATTGTAATACATGCATGCAGACAAAGCATCATTCAAAGAATGGAGTTTGATACACCTGGTATTGGATATGACTGAAAAAGAGTGTCTCACAAAGATTGTGAACCGCACCTTTATTTGCCAAGGAAGAGTACATGACCAGTGAATATATTCAATGTACAGGCTACAATGTGGGGATCTCATGCAAGGTAATAACTACAGTACATGTATATAGGACTTACATCCTTGGCACAATAAAGTTATTATATTCTACTCTATCCATAGGCTTCATTAATGCCATTCAGACTTGAAGTCGATACAACAACTATGAAAGCTGAGGTTCATAGATCGGTTCTGAACTAATATTCATACCAAACGTTCTAGGGTCCATACACAGATCGGCTACAAAGTTTGATGACAAAATGTCCCAACAACGGACCGTCGCACCACATTCCTGTTCAAGTGAGCACAGCACAACACGGTGAGTCCAAAAAATGTATTGTATGTTGCTGCATAAATGATGTAATATGCCAGGGAGATATGTATACGGAGGCTAAGAAAGTAATTCTAAGTGTATTCTGTGTATTAAGTTGCTAGTTGCCCATGTGCCTCACCATAAGCATTTTGTATATTTTCGCCTCTTAATTTTGCCTAGGTGGTGCACATGCACTGTAGCCTATAACCTGTTTAAGAGAAATTTACAGTTGAAGTCGGAAGTTTACATACACTTAGGTTGAAGTCATTAAAACTCGTTGTTCAACCACTCCACAAATTTCTTGTTAACAAACTATAGTTTTGGCAAGTCGGTTAGGATATCTACTTCGTGCATGACACAAGTAATTCTTCCAACAATTTTTTACAGACAGATTATTTCACTTATAATTCACTGTATCACAATTCCAGTGGGTCAGAAGTTTACATACACTAAGTTGACTGTGCCATTAAACAGCTTGGAAAATTCCAGAAAATAATGTCATGGCTTTAGAAGCTTCTGAAAGGCTAATTGACTTAATTTGAGTCAATTGGAGGTGTACCTGTGGATGTATTTCAAGGCCTACCTTCAAACTCAGTGCCTCTTTGCTTGACATCATGAGAAAATCAAAATAAATCAGCCAAGACCTCAGAAAACATATTGGAGACCACCACAAGTCTGGTTCATCCTTTGGAGCCATTTCCAAATGCCGGAAGGTACCACGTTCATCTGTACAAACAATAGTACGCAAGTATAAACACCATGGGACCACGCAGCCGTCATACCACTCATGAAGGAGACGCGTTCTGTCTCCTAGAGATGGATGTACTTTGGTGCGAGAAGTGCAAATCAATCCCAGAACAACAGCAAAGGACATTGTGAAGATACTATATCCACAGTAAAACAAGTCCTATATCGACATAACCTGAAAGGCCTCTCAGCAAGGAAGAAGCCACTGCTCCAAAACCACCATAAAAAATCCTGACTATGGTTTGCAACTGCACATGGGGACAAAGATCATACTTTTTGGAGAGATGTCCTCTGGTCTGATGAAAGAAAAAAATAGAACTGTTTGGCCATAATGACCATCATTATGTTTGGAGGAGAAAGGGGGAGGCTTGCAAGCCGAAGAACAACCGTGAAGCATGAGGATGGCAGCATCATGTTGTGGGGGAGCTTTGCAGGAGGGACTGGTGCACTGCATAAAATAGATGGCATCACGAGGCAGGAAAATTATGTGGATATATTGAAGCAACATCTCAAGACATAAGTCAGGAAGTTAAAGCTTGGTCGCAAATGGGTCTTCCAAATGGACAATGACCCTAACCATACTTCCAAAGTTGTGGCAAAATGGCTTAAGGACAACAAAGTCAAGTTAATGGTGTGGCAATCACAAAGCCCTGACCTCAATCCCATAGAACATTTGTGGGCATAACTGACAAAGCATGTGCGAGCAAGGAGGCCTACAAACCTGACTCAGTTACACCAGCTCTGTCAGGAGGAATGGGCCAAAATTCACCCAACTTATTGTGGGAAGTTTGTGGAAGGCTACACAAAACGTTTGACCCAATAATTTTTACTAGGATTAAATGTCAGGAATTGTGAAAAACTGAGTTTAAATGTATTTGGCTATGGGGTATGTAAAATTCCAACTTCAACTGTAGCACCAAAAAGGGTTCCCCTATGACAGGGGTGTCAAACTCATTTCATGGAGGGCCTAGGAAGACCGAGACAACCAGGTGAGAGGAGTTCCTTTCTAACCTGTGACCTTAATTCATCAATCATGTCAAAGGGAGGGTTGAAAACCCGCAGACACTCAGCCCTCCGTGGAATGAGTTTGACACATGTGCCCTATGGGGACAAACCAAAGAACCCTGTATGATTCTACTTAGCACCTTTTTTTCTAAAAGTGTAGCTGTATGGTCTATTCTATGTCTACATATACTCTGTGGTCCAATCCACAAACACAGTACATTCACTCGGGACTGGGGAACCTTTGACTGTGTGTCCTGTGTGTTCTGCTTTTGTGGGACTCTTCTAAATGTACCTTTATAGTTTGAGTTTTCAATGTTTCATAGTAACCCTGAACGAGGTTCCTTCAGCTGTGAGGCATCTCCTCTGCACTTCCAATGCACTGTGCACAATGAACTGTAATATCAGGGTTCTCAGAATATCAAACTATAGAGATAGCCGTTGAAGCAGAAACATCCATGAATATCTTAGCCTCCATTTGGACACTATAGGTGTTCTAAAATATATACCATTTCAAAATATAATTATTTTCTGTGAATCCCTGTAGTATCCTTGAAGCCTCATCTTCCGAGAATGAGAAATATTTGTGATAGAATGCAAATACTTCTGACCTCAGAAGACCTACTGATTTTAAATGAGTGTCTATGTTTCAGTCTAACTGCCATACTTTTTCTGTATGTTTAATTATGCAATATTTCAAAATATAATATTTTCATCCATTAGGACATGCTTGCGATTGGGACATGCTTTGGATTAGGAAATACCAGCGGTAGGCTATTAGCTGACCTCAAAGATGCTGCCCTTTTCAATGAAATGAAGAATTCCTCAGGTTGGACTCAGTCTACACGTAAAATAGTAAACATAAATCCAGGACACTCAAATTATTATGTTAAGTGACATTTGGTATGGTTAAATAAGACATAAGTTTCCTTAAGGTAAAAACAAAAGTAGTGTTGTTGGAGTGGATAAGTGGGTGTATAATGCAAACATCTAGCACACCAAAGGTTGCTTGTTTTAATCTCATCACAGACAACTTTAGCTAATTAGAAAATATTGCAACTACTTACAATATTTACATGCTTTGCAACTGCTTAGCATGTTAGCTAACCCTTAACCTAATCCTAACCCTTTGACATTTATGAACACAGAGTGATCCTTCTACAGTGGTCCCTGCAGCGTACTCTCTATCCGGGGTGTGTCGACTACCATCATTCACTTCCAAAAGTTTACTCGAAAGATGAGTGAACCATCCCTTTACCTCATTTTGATATAACATCTTTGGTCTCACAGACATTTGCGTGACACCCAGAATGCATTGTCTGATGTCAATAAACATGGCTCCACACATACTGTATCTGGCAATTCTTATAATTAGCTTATAATAATCTGTACAACCTTCAAAAGATTTAACATTACAAACTATGCAAGAATTGGAATGCATGATTTGTCAATAGTACTTGAAAACTTTTTTTTCATGTCAGTATTGCCTTGTAACTTAAGCTGTTTTGCACAGTACCAGTCAAACATTTGGGCCACCTTCTCATTCTAGGGTTTTTCTTTATTTTTACTATTTTTTACATTAGTGATTAGTGATAATAGTGAAGACATCAAAAATATGAAATAACACATATGGAATCATATAGTAACTAAGAAAGTGTTAAACAAATCAAAATATGTTTTCTTTTCGACTTTCTTCAAAGTAGCCACCCTTTGCCTTGATTACAGATTTGCATTACTCCCCAAATACAGGTGAGCCAAGAAGACTCGAGGCTGTAATCGCTGCCAAAGGTGCTTTAACAAAGTACTGAGTAAAGGTTCTGAATACTTACTTAAATGTAATATTACAGTTTTAAGTTGACTAAATTAGCAAAAATGTCAAAACTTTGTTTGCTTTGTCATTATAGAGTATTGTGTGTACATTAATGAGGAGGAAACCCCGGTTTAATCACATTTAGAATAAGGCTGTAAAGTAACAATGTGGAAAAAGTCAAGTGATCTGAATACTTCCTGAATGGACTTTATCATACTCATTGGAGTGTCCCAGATTTACATTTACTATGTCTGCCCTTGAGTCCAAGTTAAACTCCAAGTATCCACCCATCAGTACTCAAACCCTCCAGCAGTATTTATCATACAACCACAAGACCTCTGTGTTATTTCTACATGAGTAGAACATTAGCAGGTTTGCTTTTTCCAGCATCTATACATAAAATGCAAGGCAGCAGGGGAAGGGGAAAAACTCTCTCACTGTTGAAGTAGCATCCACTGAACAATTGGGGCAGTTCCAAAACTCAAAGGTGTTATCCAGCAACAACATGCATTATTGAGGAATTCATCAACACCTGGTAGCTTGGGGAGTTTTAACTATTTATTGAGTTATACAACATTTATTTGTACAGTATGGCCATTGTGATATTCAGAGTCAGGAGTTCAAAGGGGAATTATACAGTATCAGGAGTTCACATAGGAAATACACATTACAAGCACACCAAGACAGTCGTGAAGAGGGCACAACAAAACCTACTCCCCCTCAGGAGACTGAGGGGATTTGGCATGGGTCCTCGGATCCTCGAGGGGTTCTGCAGCTGTGCCATTGGGAGCTTTGGTTGCATTGCTGCCTGGTGTGGCAACTGTTTGGCCTCCGACCGCAGGGCACTACAGAGGGTAGTGCGAACAGCCCAGTATATTACTGGGGCCAGGATTCCTGTCATCCAGGACCTCTAAACCAGGCGATGTCAGAGGATGGCCCTGGAAATTGTCGAGGACTCCGGCCACCCTAGTCATGGACTGTGCTCTAAGCTACCGCATTGCAAGTGCCAAGTCTAGGTCCAAGAGGAATCTAAACACAATCCAGAAATGAAAATGTTATAAATTGATTTGCATTTTAATGAGGGAAATAAGTATTTGACCCCCTCTCAATCAGAAAGACTTCTGGCTCCCAGGTGTCTTTTCTACAGGTAACGAGCTGAAATTAGGAGCACACTCTTAAAGAAACACAAAAGAACTGTCAATCTCCCTCGGCCTGGGGTTCCATGCACACACCTGTCCATATAATGTCCCAAAGCTGACAGTGCATGTTAGAGCAAAAATTAAGTCATGAGGTCTAAGGAATTGTCTGTAGAGCTCCAAGAAAGGATTTTGGATGCACAGATCTGGGGAAGGGTACCAAAAACGTTCTGCAACATTGAAGTTCCCCAAGAACACAGTCGCCTCCATCATTCCTAAATGGAAGAAGTTTGGAACCACCGAGACTCTTCCTAGAGCTGGCCGGCAGGCCAAACTGAGCAATCGGGGGAGAAGAGCCTTGGTCAGGGAGGTGACCAAGAACCCAATGGTCACTCTGACAGAGCTCCAGAGTTCCTCTGTGGAGATGGGAGAACCTTCCAGAAGGACAACCATCTATCTCTGCAGCACTCCACCAATCAGGCCTTTATGGTACAGTGGCCAGATAGAAGCCACTCCACAGGAAAAGGCACATGACAGCCCACTTGGAGTTTGCCAAAAGGCACCTAAAGACTATCAAACCATGAGAAGCAAGATTGTCTGGTCTGAATGCCAAGCGTCACTTCTGGACAAAACCTGGCACCATCCCAACTGTGAAGAATGATGGTTGCAGCATCATGCTGTGGGGATGTTTTTCAGAGGCAGGGACTGGGAGCCTAGTCAGGTTCGAGGGAAAGATGAACAGAGGAAAGTACAGAGAGATCCTTGATGAAACCTGCTCCAGAGCACTCAGGGCCTCAGACTGGAGCGAAGGTTCACCTTCCAACAGGACAACAACCCTAAGCACACAGCCAAGACAACGCAGGAGTGGCTTCGGGACAAGTCTCTGAATGTCCTGAGTGGCCCAGCCAGAGCACAGACTTTAAATTGATCAAAACTCTCTGGAGAAACCTGAAAATAGCTGTGAAGCAACGCTCACCATCCAACCTGACAGAGCTTGAGATGATCTGCAGAGAAGAATGGGAGAAACTCTCGAAATACAGGTGTGCCAAACTAGTAGTGTCATACCTCAAGGCTGTAATCACTGTCAAAAGGTGCTTCAACAAAGTACAGAGTAAAGGGTCTGAATAATAATAGAAATGTGATATTTTATTTTTTATTTTTTAATAAATTAGCGTTTCTAAAAACCTGTATTTGCTTTGACATTATAGAGTATTGTGTGTCCATTTTAGAATAAGACTAACGTAACAAAATGTGGGAAAAGTCAAGGGGTCTGAATACTTACAGAAGGCACTGTATAGATAGCAATGTTGTTTTTTACTCCCTTTATGGGTATTTCTATAAACTAGGGTACCAGTGAGGATTTCCTACAATGGAAAACTTTTTAGAGCTGTTGATAAGTCCTTGATAAAAAAAGAAGATAATGTAATTACATAAAGATATAAGGGGCTATATTCAATAAAGTCACAAGTTGGTTAAAAACCTGTGTTTAACCCTTTATCATGGTTGGTGTCTTGACGGTTCTATACAAACTCTTGTGATATAAAACATGCATTTTCTGTCCTTACGTTTATGGCAGTGTATGTTGTCATTATATCATATATTAAGCATTAATCAGTTAGATTAGATATTAGTTACACAATATTTTCACACATCATCATCTGATCCAGGTAGAAATATCTGAACGACAGTGACAAACAGCTGTTGTGATAGCACATGCAATGCAAGGTGTTGGCAATGAAGGTCCAGAATGTTTGTCATTCGTTACGCCGGTAAAGACAGTTTTGCCTGGACCCACGTTGGTTCTAAAATCCCTAGCGAATTGATGTTTATCCTCTGTTGTCTATTCAATTTAGGGTTTTGTTAGATTTAACAGAGAAAGTATCAAGGTAATGAGTTCATATTTATGTGTTTTTGCTCCACGGATTGGACACAGTCTACTGTGTTCAATTGTGTAGGATAGACTATTTCGCAGCACCCAATGCAATTCCTATTAATGATCCTGTATATAATGACAACACATTACATAGCCTAGTGGGTTTATTGACAATACAATCAAATTGGTCACATACACATGATTAGCAGATGTTATTGCAGGTGTAGCAAAATGCTTGTGCTTCTAGCTTCGACAATGCAGTAATATCTAACAAATTACACAAACATATACCCAATACACACAAATATAAGTAAAATGAATTAAGACTATATACATATGGAAGAGCGATGTCAGAGCGTAACGGTCTAAGATACAGTATAATAGTATAGAATACAGTATATACATATGAGATGAGTAATGCAAGATATGTAAACTTTAAGTGGCTAAGACACCATAGAATAGTATAGAATACAGTATATACATACACTACAGGTCAAAAGTTTTAGAAAACCTACTGTACTCATGCAAGTGTTTTTCTTACATTTTTACATTGTAGAATAATAGTGAAGACATCAAAACTATGAAATAACACATATGGAATCAGGTAGTAACCAAAAAAGTGTATCAAAATATATTTTATATTTGAGATGATTTAAATAGCCAACCTTTGCATTGATGACAGCTGAACGTTTAAATGGTTTACTCACGTCGGTCACGAACATTAGCCACAACAAATTGGAATTTGTGTAATACACACAAAATACATTGTGATGAAGATCATGTAATACACATAAAATAGTGGAGTTTTTTGTGTGCCTGTCACGAATTTCAAATGTAATTTGTTTCCATTTCACAGTAAGCTCTGATAATATATTGTTTAAAATTGCAGGTCTAACTGTAACGGCTTTCTTCTGTGGACGAAGGAGAGGACCAAAGCGCAGCGAGGATAGTGTTCAATCCAATCATGTTTGATAAAGACAATAAACGGGAACACTACAAAATACAAATGTGGTGGTGTTGGGGGGGGGGGAACTAGACACACAACATAGAATGCCCACTCAGCTCACGTCCTGACCAACACTAAAACAAAGAAAACACAAAAGAACTATGGTCAGAACGTGACCCTAACATGGAAAACAAAATGTATTTGTCATGTTATTTCATTACATTTACATTTACATTTAAGTCATTTAGCAGACGCTCTTATCCAGAGCGACTTACAAATTGGTGCATTCACCTTATGACATCCAGTGGAACAACCACTTTACAATAGTGCATCTAAATATTTTAAGGGGGGAGGGGGTGAGAAGGATTACTTTATCCTATCCTAGGTATTCCTTAAAGAGGTGGGGTTTCAGGTGTCTCCGGAAGGTGGTGATTGACTCCGCTGTCCTGGCGTCATGAGGGAGTTTGTTCCACCATTGGGGAGCCAGAGCAGCGAACAGTTTTGACTGAGCTGAGCGGGAACTGTACTTCCTCAGTGGTAGGGAGGCGAGCAGGCCAGAGGTGGATGAACGCAGTGCCCTTATTTGGGTGTAGGGCCTGATCAGAGCCTGGAGGTACTGAGGTGCCGTTC